>NW_019213867.1:39529-109421 GCF_002532875.2 Varroa jacobsoni | reverse complement strand
TATATAATTCGCTTATCACACTACACGTTACATTAGGTAGTAACATCAGTAAAGACCGTTTTTAGTGTTTTTTTACCTTTTATTTTTCGACCATTTACTTATATCCCGTGTTTCAAATGATTCCTTTTTGTCCTTCATAAGTCCGTTGGGCTTTTGATTGTGCCATCGAGTTTAATTTCTTAAGATTTGTGTTGTGAAAAAAAGTTTATTTTTGATTACCACTTTACTTCTAATTTTATCGAGCTCAAAGAAGCTCCCAAAACAACTTTGGTATAAGCCTTTAAACGAGAGCACTACTTGAGGAAGTCTGTTAAGTTCAAGGATATAATTTCACACCCTGGAAAACGTATCCCATTCTGGGCAGATCAATGAGGACCTTCGATGATAAACAACTCATTAATTGATTTAGACAATAAACCGCAAATACCAGATTGTTGTCAAACATCTGAAATGCAATTTTATTAAAAATTGGGAGCTTTATTGTAAATCCCTCTCCCTCACCAAACAACGCGCGGCCACAACCATGGGTTTCTTACACAGAGTTATTAGGCGTAACAAAAACTGATGTCTTCGTATCGGCTATAGGTAACTCCGGGACACGTAACTAAACCTTGAATTAAGCCACATTTCACTTGAAAAAAAAATATCATTTGGTTTTAATGAAACTGAAAAAGTCTTATACCGGGAGATGTTCGAGAGTTACAAGACAGACCAAAAAAAAGGGCCTGTAGAAAAGGCAAAATCACCTCGTCGATAATACCAGACCACGCATGGCAGAAATCTTTAAAGTAGTTATGCAAAGGCTCAAGTGGAAATTTTTTTGTAGTTGACTCTGTTCTCCAGACCCCACACGTATGAACTACAACCTTTCCCATCACTGACCGATTCATAATATTGCACTTAACTATAACGAGAATCTCAAAGTTGCTGAGCAAGTATTCAGCACTAAAACTAGCATTTTCTAGCGAAGACTAAATAAATTTGTTGAAAAGTTGAAGAAGGTTAGTCATCGCAAATACATAATAAACGCATTTATTGCTAAAACTCGAGCCATGAGTGCTGCAGAGGGTAATGGCACTTGCATATATAGCCACGATAAATAGGGTCGATTAAGTTTAAAAATGTCCTTAAGAAAAACATGAGTGCGATTAAGTTGAACGTTAGTATAGTTGTCTAAAATTTTAACTTATACTGTTCGTAAGCCTTTGTGTAATGGTTCTATTCCAGTGCCTGAAACCCATTTGTTTCCAAATGAAGACACGTCAGACCTATTGTCAAAATGATGAGAAGTAATAATTATTTTACAATAACATTAAGAAACATTTGATTTCTTTTAATGACCATTCTGTTACGCATTAGCATCGATCCTATAACGTGCAAGCATTTATTAAGCAGTATCAAGATTATTCTGTGGTATTTCTTTGCTAGATGATTTGTTATGTTTAGAGAGTCTTGTTTTGCTGACTGCTCAGATTGAATTTGGCGCGCTTAGCAGACAAAATGGATCAGCCAAGTGGTGTTTTTATTTGGGTGTCGCGTTCGAATGTCCCGAAGTGTTAGAAGAGCGGGCAGAGTCGTTTCTAATTAGTGGCAAACCCAGAACGTGCAGATAGAAGATCGTGTCAAAACGAAGCCCATAACATTACGTATTCAATGGCGTCCATGACGCCCACTTCAGTAAGATAATCATCAGAAAGAAGCTTACCTTTGACTATGATTCATAACGCATGCTCGCAATATATGATTGACTGCATGTTTTATATTGACCTTTTCACGGGTGCTACATTACGGTAGTTTTGTATGTATATATTTTCCTTTTGGCCTATATTTTAGGGCGCCCACTTTATATAATATCAGACTAATTACAATTGATGATTTAATTTGTACTAATGATGGTACAGCTCGTAATGTTGCTTGCGACGACGACATCATTATTTAAAGATGAGACGTTGTAGAACCCAGGTGTTCCTGCTTGTTATATATAACAACGAGCATGTATGAGATCCTGTTGCTTGTATCCAGTGAACTCCTCCCGCTAATGCGGTTTGTTTACGTAATTTTTTTGTATATTTTGAAAAATTTCATATATTGTTTCCGCAAACAAGCTTGGTGTTTGTTATCTAGTTATCGGGCGAGTTTTTCAAACCTTCATTTTTTCGTACAAACGTATAATTTATTAATCACTTTACGCCCTCAAACCATAGAAGGGCATATGTAAATTGGTAATTTTACGTCCTTATCAATCAACCGTATCATGGAACTGAATTTTATTTACAGCGCACAAATAAGCCATACTTCATGCGTGAAATTCAGCTAAAATTCTTGCATGACTTTATGCCAGCGCAGACCAACACGATAGATCTTCGTCGTCATAGATAATTACATACTTATACTATACTTTATTGTGTAGCATATAAAAGTAGTTGTTTTATTAGTTGATTTGAATTTGACTTGAAAATTCATTTATTAACAAAAACAAAGGGTGTTACATTACAAATGAAGCAGTGTATTATTACAATCAGATAAATATATTCATGTGTAAATATATTTATCTGATTACTAATGTGTATGTTTATGTGGATATTGTTTGTTCTACTATACTTTAGGACGTGTTCTTCACGTCCAGCCGGAACGTGGCTCTTGGCTCTCCTGAAGAAGCGGCGTCGTTCGATTTGTTAGCGACTAATCTTGTCGCCACGTCTGACAGATTCGGCCTCGTGTTTGTGGCGTCAAATAAAGGTGTCTTAGAAACAACGAAATTAGAAGTTGATATAAAAGAGTATTAACTATTAAGTTAACTGATATATCTGATATATAGATTTTTATTATTAATTTGTTAACAAGGGTGAGATGTTTCTAAAATATGTGAAACACGCTAGCTGACAGTTATTGAAAAACTTAGTGAAATAATATTGAATAGTGCATTCCAATGTACCTGCACAAAGCTTTCCTTATCGACACGCATTGTGTATTAGTTTTTCATATGCTTATATCTTATCAATTTAGAACTGAAATGCACAACGGTCTCTGCCATCCAGAAAGAGGACAATCCAGAGGCGCGGCTACCAGAGGTCACGAATCACGCATTCGTTACTGTTCCAGTTGGAGGTGGGTATTTCCAAAGTCATAATTCCGTTCGAATTCGTTACGAGTAAGCTGCAAGAGCTGATTATCCTGTCTTGTGCAGTACAATTATGTATGATTAGTTTTGGCTGTGAGTAACGAGCATTTTTAGTTGTTATGCATTTAGTCCTTCGAAACTAAAGTAAGCTAGTAACTTTCCGCGTTTCAGGTGCCATAAGCGGAGTGTTTCTGAGTTCGGATGATTTGCTTTTAGCTGTGTGTTCAGAGAAGGCTGGTCTTTTGTTCTGCCATCTTTTTGACGTTCGTGTTTTCGCTCCTCAGGTTTGTATTCAATTGACTATTTTCCTGTGAAAGAGGAATGGCAGCCCGGAACTGCTTTCCGTATGTTATACGCGACATATCGGCATGCAAATTCCGTAATTGTTAGTTTGGAAAATTTCTACAATGATATGGGTATCATTAACTTTAAAACGCTCTTGATATAAAATATAAAAAACAGGCGATGTTATATCAACACTCTTCGTAACATTTATATTCTATTACCTATTACCAATAATTGTCAATGGATCTTCTCCACTCACTTTATGGCACAAAGTGTGAGTTTATTTATCTTTGCGATACAATTATCGCCATGAATAATTGGGTTTTGGCTCTCTGATATGTACTTCAGCTTTAACACCCGGTTAAATTGAAGAAAATTCCAGTTAAGAATGTGTTGAACGACTGCGTTCCTGCCGGTAATTTGGTTACCTGCCGTATTGTTTATGAATGCTCTATTTTGGCCTAATCTTATTCTAACTTGATGAAGTGAAAAATTGAGATGGAAGGTTTTGGATTCAGTTCCAAAAAAACATGCAATTTGACACTTGATGGTTTAGGGCTTCCAAAGTTGCTACTAATCTTCACTTTTATTGCGTAGAAGTGAATAGCGTTCAAAATAAATTGGTCATCACGCAACTTTCAGGCCTCACTGCTTGGTGGTAATGCCTCTATTGGACCAGTGCATTCTTTTCCACTATCAAACGTCCCTGGTGTCCAACTTACGGATTTTTCATTCAACCCGGTTACCGTAGAAATGTTTGCAGTAGTAACTTCAGACGGAGTAACCACTAATTATGAACTGGGCACCCAGATCACACCGGAACTCAAGATCCACGGCAGGATTGCCATTGGAGCTACATGCTGTAAGTGTAATCATGTTAACGTAAACTAAACTTTGTCATGGAGAACGAATTGCAAATGGTGCAAGTACTCCTTACGAGCAACGTGCTGTCTGC
Organism: Varroa jacobsoni; assembly: GCF_002532875.2. Classification (NCBI taxonomy): domain Eukaryota; kingdom Metazoa; phylum Arthropoda; class Arachnida; order Mesostigmata; family Varroidae; genus Varroa; species Varroa jacobsoni. Next base: position 105,060 of record NW_019213867.1, on the reverse strand, counting down.
CCAGTCCTTTTTCAAAAAAAGACACTCGTATTACAATGAAGCAGTAAAGCAAGTGTTTTTTTAATTATAATTTGTTGTTTCTTAGTATTATATCTCACTTTATGTACACAGATGTTAGTCATAGGTTTATAATCTTTTATCGTTTTATCTTTTATCGTGTTAAATTCTAACGAACGAGCTGCACGTGCCTTCAACAGGTGGCACGGTACTTGGTCTTTTTAGCTAGAAGAAATTATGCTACTAATTGAAAAAATAGTATTCTTATAATAGTAGAAATTCTTTGCACTAATGTGTGGTGCATGCCTTCTGCAGGTTCATGGTCTCCCAAAGGCAAACAACTGGTGGTGGGCAAAGCAGATGGTAGTTTAGTCCAGCTGAAGCCGCAGCTGACTGAGGTGAAAACTATTCCACCGCCAGTTTTGCCTAATCGACCCGGTTCGTATATAGCAAAAGCAATTTACTGGAGCGCGAGTACAGTGTTTTTCGTCTCTCATTGGTACGATTCTACTTCCCTTCTCGTCGTAACGACACTGCAGGTTAGTTTCGATAATTCTAGGATAAATTAACTCCCAGGATGACATTTGAATAAAGCTTTTATCGACAGAAAAGTAGTTAACCCAACTGGGCTCCATATCACGTGCAGTTTTCCCTGAAATGAATTTCTAAGGTCCACTATACGGCAGAAATCAAATCAGACAAACACATATGAACACACTCCTAGTTATGTGTAAAATTATCGAAAAATCGATTTTTCAACTTGATGGCTTTAAAGCTGCAAATATCAGATAATAAAAGTCGCGTCAGACTGGCGTTGATATTATTTAAAAACTGATTTTATTGAATTGTTGCAATGCTTTTATTCAGACTTAAGATAAAGCGCCTTGAAGATGAGTAAAGTGTTTGGAAAAATTCGCTGCATCTACAATTTTATTAGAGGCACAAATGCCGCTTAGGCTCATAAAAAGTTGCGTTGTTTTGCAATCAAAACGAGTTATTCATATTTTAATTTTGAATGAAGGCATGCCAACAATCTCTGCACATTTACTGTTGCCAGATCTCAGCTCTTAAACGACCCCAGCGTCGACTAACGCAACTTTTAAAATCTGAGATCTGTGACCTTAAAGCCATCTAGCTCGAAAAACGATGAATAGTTCTTGAACAAGCTTATGTATTAGGCCATTACAGGCGATTCCGGCCAACTTTAAAATTGAATAAGCTTTGAACTACGCGCGCCTACTAGAGGAAATTCAGTTGATAAATACCTCAGTCTTCTAAAAATTTGCGAGTAAATACAGGTTGAGTTTACTTTAGCAGAAATTGGTTTCGAAGGAAAAACAGCTTCAAGCGTCGAAAATCAGTGCTTAGTGGTAAAGTCCTTCGTTCCTCGAAGGTTACAGCGCTGCAGAAATTTATCGAAGATTGGTGAAAACATTATGCAAGATCGCTTTAAGAGTACAGTGATAGTAACGTTTTAAGAACAGCGACTGGAGTGTTAAATACTAGTAGGAAAGTGTGTAGATGTCAGGACATTTTATCGCAGGACAAAAGGCAAAACCTGGAGTCTATGGACTTTATGGTTAAAGCTGATATTTCACGTGTAACGTATTGCAGAACTATAATCCAAACAGAAAATGCGATAGCTGACTAAAGAATGGGTCCCCCATGCGTTGACTCCAAATCAGTTGGAAATGCATGCAGTATATTCCACGGGAAACTAACGGATGTTAATCAATAAAAACTTGCTTAGAGCATACGCTCGCAGTAGGCATGGTTTTATCTATTGCCAACCGAATAGAGCCTAGGCAAGAAATTGGCGTCGCCTTGAAGAGTTTCTTGGTAATGGAATAGGCTCGGACGTAAGTTGATGGTAGCGCTTGTGATTGACATCACAGACATCTGCTGCTACGAAATACTCGCTAAAAAAAGATTCCTCAAAAGGTTCATGGACGGCTGGCACGCAAATCGAAAGCATATTGTCTTGTTACTTGGTAACAATGCTAGAGATCATTGCTATGTTTCAATTACTTTTTATATTGAGCAAAGGAATATCTACTGTCAGCTCCAACTTGCTTATTTCCCCTTTTAGTCCGTGTGATTACGGAACCTTCCATGCCTTAAAAGGCACAACTAATGCTCAAGCATATCTCACTGTCCATTCATTTTGCAAAGCCATCGTACATATCTTGTACTGTGCCTAGTGCGCATCCATCTTTTTCGTACTTATAGCTCTGCTGCAAGAGCTGCACTCATCTGCTTTGCATCTTAATGAATTAGACACTTTTGAAAACTTCAGTTGCCTAAGGAAAAGTTAGCCCTCGTTATCTGCTTTATTAGGTAATTTAAGGTTACGTATTTGGCTTTATGCGCAGTAAGACGCTGAGAAAGTTTTACTCTGTTGTCAGTCTCTTCCGTTTCAAGGTGATTATGCTGTAATTCAGATGATGCGATTCTTAGATGCATATTTGTGGGGTGCTTCCATATATCGTGAACCCGGCGACGAACAGATTGTACTATATGTATATATTTCCCCGAAAATATAGGTGTATCCAATACCCGTGTCTATTCTGTAATTCAAGTCATTAATACGAAGGAATGTTTTATTTTTGAACCCAACCTTTATTTGCATCTATATATCTCTAGCATTCAAAAAATACCAACAGAAGATATTCTAATAATATAATTTCCTAAGGTTTTCGCTTTTTTAGTATTGATAAGGCAATGAAAAATTTGAATATGTTGTACCGTAGCGTATGTCGTTATGCTTAAACCATAAGTCGCTTAAAATTTAGTAGATATCATGCGTAAACAGGATCTGCAGTACGCATATGGTATGATTGCTTACCGTACAATAGTTTCAGTTAAATTTTCAATTAAACGATTTCCGTCAAATCGGACTACATGGTAGTAAGCTGGAACGTTTAAACGGCATAAAATATTCTATTTGGTTAAAAATATACTCGAAGACATTTTAGGGCTTTCCCAAAGGTCCTAAAAACGCGGGTTCCCAATATCAGTTCTAATGGTTTCGTCACTAGATCTCTTTGCTGCGGTCTTATGTATTAATTGTTTTTTACGATATTAACTCAATGCATATAAAATACAAATACTATATAATTTATTTAAATACCGAAAATTATTTTTAGTATATTTAACTAAAAAGGTCCTGTTGTGAAAAAAGTGCTGTGAATGTAGTTTCTACGTTTCGATGATTTCCACAATTTAGCCTATTTCATTAGCAAAATAAATATACTTGTGCTAGTTTATCTGATAACTCGCGCATTTTATGTGAATTGAAGAAGAATCGACCCACATCTTACGTCGAGTTCGTTGATGCCTGCCTTCAAAACCTTGACGCAGAACAATTCAGTCGCGTATATTTCTGCCCTGTCCCATCCTGGTACGTACAGATTCGGACAACCTTAATTACAGACAATAATAGCTATTATGATAGACCAGATTATTGTTAAATATAACAAAAATATTTGTCTTTGTGTATATATATAACATGCGTTTCTTTTAATTTAGTCATGCCTTCGCGTAGTATGTGTCTGGCTACAAAATAGCGACCTCACGTTTCGTCAGCCTGAGGTCGCTATTTTGTTAGCTGTCTAAGCCACATATATGGTCCTGTATTTAAGTTCTATTACGTTTTCTTTTATATTTTTTGATAAGTTGTGTAGGCATTCTTCCTCTATGGGACACTAATGCTAAAAGGTTTTAGCTTTGCAAGGTAAATAACTTTTTTTTTGCTATACATTTCTTATTTACTCAATGGTTTTATTTTTTTTACTATATTATTTCTTTGAAGAGTCAAATACAACTCAGAATGTCGCTAACTCTTTAATCTAGTCTATCTCAGTTTCCGCTAGCGTAATGAATTCTGCGGCGAAGTTGAACATATTGTTAACGTTGGCAAAAATATCTGAAGTTGTTCCGAATTTTCTGTTTAGAATAACTGTACATTAAACGTCTTTGTGAAGGGCGACAAGTAGACCATGGACAGTATAGATCCCTTCTAAATCGCAATTGATCGGGCGAGTCTTTTTTATCACAAAATTGTAATATAAATAGGACCGTTTATCTACTTCCTAAAAGACGCCACGTTTTGCAGCAGCAAATTAATCTAATGTGCACTTCTGGTCATTCTCAACAATCTTCTTTCATTTCTTAACCAATATTTCTATTCTCGCGTTTGAGAATAATTCGACTGTCAAATGTATAACTGTTAATTTGATTTGCCAATAACTGGAAAATATGGTCTTGAGAGTATGATGGGTGCAAAAGAACCCCTCACATAAGCTTTTGTAGGGCTAGTTCGACGACTTTTAACACTTGTCGCTGGGTTTTGTTACGGAAAAAAGGTGACTGTGTCTTGTCCGTTGGCTCTTTCACGCTGGGTAGTCTCGTGCACTCGGTACAATACTATATATACAAAATTCGTTGACTGTCTTGTTATTCTTAGACCTTCACTACCGTATAAGACCGTTCCGATCCTGCCCAGTAACAAATTACGATCTTTTTCGGATTGGGATTTCCCTTGATTATATTACCTTGATTTATATTGACCTAGGGGTATCTCCTGAAGCTGCGCATTCCATTCACTACCTGATGTCTACGTGGGAACACCATTTCTTGTCATCCATAACAATTCCATAAGGGTGAGATGTTGAAAGACGTTGGCAAGCCTTGTTCTTTTATGCTCTTTATTCGGTTTACGAAATATCGAAGCTTCTTTTAAGCTTTCAAGCAAATTCCACAGATCTAAGATTCTGGTCGATAGTTATATGTCTGCAACCTATCGACTAATTCACGAGTCATGTGCCGGCCATCTTCCTTTAACATTGTCCTTAAAAGTTATTCATCGATCACAGATATCGGCTGTCGGCCGCAACAGGCCAGATCTTTGAGTTGCAAAAAATCATTATCAGATTTTGCAAACTGCGCTTGAGAAGTATTCTCAGGTGTCGACTCCTCGCTGTACACCGTATAGATATCCCGGCGCTTTTTTGGCAGCCTTAACATTGGTAAAGAAAGAAATAGAATAGGTATCGAAAATGCACACGCTTTTTATCAGAAAAAAAAAAAGAAAATGTAACAGGCTTATAAATGGTGGAGAAAGCACTTACGAATGATATAGGGAAGTACATAAAAATTATAAGGGCAAAAGGGAAAAAGAACATTGAATAACAATTCATTATAAAAGTCAGTATTTTCATTTAGATTTATATAAATGAGTATGCATTTAAATAGTTTAGTAGATGATGTAACTAATAATGCGTACTCGTATACAGCTGGTGAATTTTATAATGGATTATGTATTTTTTACACTTTGTGTACACTTTAACGTATTTCGGTACTAACGGTAACCTATTTCGTAACATTTATCGCTAGAATGGTATGATTGATATCTGCGATGATATCAAACATACTGTGGTGATCTGATTGATCATCTTTTATTTACACATGCGATCATTTTATACATGCGCTTCAGTTGTCGAGTGTAGTCAGCGCAAATTTTCGCAAATACCTCTTGCTATACATTATTGCTAGCTAATTTTGTGCCACATGTGTGTCAAAGTGTATAGGAATTCCATAGACTATTTTAATGCAGTCAAGAGAATTTTTAATTAATTAATCATAAAAAATAATTTTAATGTAATCAAGATAATGTGACTAACTCTATTACAGGAATTTGGTAGTAGTACTCTGCCGAAACTCAACAGAGGTAGCCGTTTTTCAACACAGCGAAGATCGACTTCAATGGACCGCGTTGGATTTAGAGAATGGGCGAGCGAGTCTACCATTCGTCAATCGATCTGACACCTATCCCATCGGTAAGTGTGGTTCTTATCGGTATTGTTATGTCAGATGTATGTGTACTTTTTTATTAATAAGTTTCAAAAGAAAAATGTTGTTTTTGTTTTAACACAACCTAAACGTAATTCTCAGGCATCGCTATGTTGCCATTGTTCTAAATTAAAAACGACTGGCAAAAATCAATAAATGATTTGTACTAATTAACCTACTTTGGAGCATTCGTTCAGAAGCATCGAGAGGCTATTTCCAAAATCGATCATTGCAATTTCATATAACAGGCATTACTTTAAACCGCACACTATCATGTTAAGTTTGCTATTTCTAAATAACGTTCTTGATAGCTGGAATTAAATTTAGTCAATAATTCATGGGTAACTCATTAAATATATGAGATGCCCCCGTAAAAACGAGGCTTCTGCCTTAAATGTGGTAGATTTGTCACATTTTTTCTGATCTTGGACGAACAGTCAGTTAGATAAGTGCTCAACATAATTCACTCTTTGTGTCTAATATGTAAAAATAAACGCATATTTTTATTGCTCACATTAATGTATTAAAATTTATATTGAGAATTAATACACAAATATATCGGCGACTGTTTTTGCTTTATCGCTACTAATAGTCTTGTGTACTGGAGTATCACTACTATCACCATTCTCGATGACCTAAAATGGGATGCGACATAGAGACGGTAACTCTTCATATGTACAGTGATGTTTAGTATATATATACACCACTGAATCAAATAAGTGTCAACAAGAAGCCAGACTTTTGTCGGTGATTATGTACGCACCACATTCGCTTGTCTTTCTGCTAGCCGCATGCTAAATTTCGAAGCATTCAAACGTGTGCGTTATATTTTGAAAGCACCTTGAAACGACTATTTTCGTGCTTTTTCGGGAAACTAAAACGAGATATTAAGGAACAAGCATCATATTCTGCGTTAAGAACGAAATCAAATCCTCATGTTTTGGGCTTCGCTGTAAACAACCTGCCGCTAGTCGCTTATATATATATAAATAGTGTATTAACCGTTTAAAGCCAAAACTGAAGTAAATATTGTTTTTCTTCGGAAATTATATTGCTCAACCAAAACATGCACCACTTTAGTCTGTGATCTTCTGCTATTTTTTTTCGGTAGTGCTATAATTCCATTACTGTAGAATTCTGTGCTTTCTGGGAGAAAAATTGTGACAAGAGGTTTTCGCAGCCGTCCATTAAAATTAAATTACAGATAGTAACTTGGCGGTGCAAGATCCAGGCTGTGTGGCGGGTACACTTGAATTTTCCATATATATTCCTTCGGTTTTATTTAGTTGCCAGGTAGCTAAATATATATGTGGTGTGGCATTGTGACGGTAAAAGACGACGAGTTTTTTGCTCACTAGCTCCGTGATTTTTTCAATGACTTGTCATAATCTTGTCAGAAGCCTAAGCTAGCCGTTTTGCCAGGCGGCAGAAACTCATAATGCACGACTTCTTATTAATTCCGGCTCGATTTCGTTGCGTTTCTATCGAGCCTCGCAGGTGAAAATGTGATCGAGTAAATTCTTTTGCGCAATTTATGTGGCACCTAAGTATCGAGCTTTTTTGTAGTCGACTTTCTTCAAACAATTTGAAGCTGTTTAATGAGGATATTTAGTTCTTTAGCAATATAATGACTACTCACGTGTCGATCTTGCTCAACTTTCACAGTAACTTCGTCAACAGTTTCCGTAACTGGTCCACTACGAAGAGCACTACAAGTAATTACAAAATTTTCAGAACCAGGTTTTCTCTAGGCTATTCCTTTCAATAGCGCATGTTAACTACAAACAGCACAAACTTGTTTATGGATCTGGGCAGCATCTATGTCCTTATCTTGTAAAAGTTGTAAAGTGTGGTGAATTTTTGCACAAGTTTTACTTATATTTAAGATGCTTCATCTTGAGTTCCAGTAGATAGTATTCCAATGATTTTAGCTGTTTATTATCAGGATCTACAACTGCCAGATCTCAGCTTTCAAGGACATTAACGCCGATCCGACATGACTTGTACTACCATTTAGCTAAAAAACGGTCAATACTTTGGCAATCAGGTATACCGAGGTTAGCATATCTAAAACTAAAATTTTTCTTATGATTTATTTTTTATACCGTTTCTAAGTAAAAACAAATATATTAATGAACTTTTTTCATGCGCTAGGGGTGTCATTTTTGATGGTTATAATTTTTCAATGTAACCGCCATCTTATAATAATTACAGTTTCAATTCTGGGCCTAAACTACTAGATAGTCAATTTTACAACATTTCTTCCTTAATCCGCAAATAACTTTTCAGTTAGAACCGTGCGTTAATCGATGTCGGCAAGCGTCGCTCCGGTATATTACATAAGAAGGTTTAAATGAAATTAAGTTTTGCGTTGATTGCATGCCAAAAGTCTGAAAAATGCAGAAGCTCACAACGGCCAAAAAGGCTTAAAGGTGCAAGAAATCTTAAAAAGGCTAATTGTGGGATATTATCTAGACGACCGATTCAACAAGTAACAGTCTTCTTTCGAAAACGACCATTATCCCTGGTTTAAGATCAAAGCTGCATCAGAAGCCCTTTGAGCCATTTTGACAAATCTCGAGCCCTTTAAATCTAAACCCTATTGGGAATATTCCCATTTGCATCATAAAAACATTCCTCTATTTTTTTTTTCAGGAATAATAACAAAGCTGGCAATAATGTAAACGGTCACCTTTTTACGAAATAAATTTTTAACCTTGGTAAGGTGTCGTCCAGCGCGGAAAGAGAAAGTAATAGCTGACCTTCACTCAAATTCAGAAAACGACGCATTATTGTTTTTCACGAAGTATTGAGTTTGCTTTTTTATCATTATTATCGCTATTATGTTATAGTTATTCATTATTGTGCTTTAAAAGAAACTGGCTCCAGTTTAGTACTAAAAGTAACGGATAAACGCATTCCCATTTCGACAAACAACCCACTAAAGTTCTCCCCAGGTTGAACGCGCGTCGAACATATATATATACATCAACGTATTCGATCGCCTTGCTATTTTAGACAAATACTTGTTACGTTAGAGCCCCATAATATTGACCGCTGACACTTCGAGCAGTACCAAGCTACCAAAACCAGCTTTTAAATACTTTATTGAGATATGCATTTTCAAGATTTAATCAAAACTTCGTTTTGCTCTAATATCTCGAAAACTTAGTTTTACGTACATATATTCAATATGCGATTTGTATCGTTTTGTGGGAAGATATATAAATATGAACATGTAGAACTATTAAAAAATCGAATTTCAGTTTAGATCTTACATATTAGGCGACTCTAACATTACTAGTTATTGAAATTTTTACACAGTTTCTAGTATTGTTATAATAGCGGACATTTTTTCGAAAATTGAAAACATTCCGTGTATTTACTTTTTATTATAAAAAATTTTTTTAGCGAACATAGGCATTAATTGCGAAAGACATGCCCAGCATGTAGCAAGACTTTCAGCAACTTTATACAGAGCCACATCTATAAAATGTTCTAACGACCTCAGTGGATTTATTTGCGCTTCCAAGCTGGATTTGGCTTTATTTTCGGCCTGAACCGCGTTGATTCATCCGTGTTTCGGAAAACCAAGTTCCAAAGAAAATTCCAGAGCGAGTAATTGAGGAACATTAGGTCATAAGTACTGCCCACTGTAGGGCTTCCTTATGTGAGTCAGTTGGTTGGCTAAGCGACTGGCATGCAAAGGAGTACTTCATATGGTTCAATAGGGTCACATACGTTTACTGCACCCAATATACGTAGCTATGCATAGCCCTGTTGCTTTGGAGACGCACAAAATTTGCGACCTATGAGTAGCTATATACGCTTAAAATAAATACACTGAGGACTTTATGTACTCTCCCGCCTCCTATCAGCCTATATCTTTCATAAATAAACCTACAAATCCTATAAAACACTTTTTTTTTTAAAGAAAACATACTTTGATCACACTTTAAAACCTTACGTTTCCACATAGGCCCGTTATTCGGGTTCTATGAATGATGTCAGCCATTTATGAAAAAATAGTCTGTCCAATCAGTGTTTGAATAGGCGAGTTTTATTTGTAAACAACTGTTGTCATCTAAAGGTGTTGATTATATATTGTTTCATTAGAAAGCTTTTAGATTTTATTTTGAACTCGAGCCAGCGTCATTTATTTTGATCGACTTTTAATATTCTATTGAGTCGTATTTCCCGGTTCGACCGCTTGACATGATTGCTTTCATATAATACATATAATGATAGTTTAATTGAAATACGTGGGATACTCATAAAAATGACGCCGGTATTAGAATTAAGTTGAGAACAATAAACGTGTTGAAGAGGTATGTTTGTGCTAGTTATGAAAGCAATTAATGCCACGTGGAAGTATTGGTAGTAATAACTATAGACTTCCTTAACCTGGTAGATACGCTTTTATAATATGTACATAATACGAAGAGTATTCACATCTGACCAACCTATAGCTTCCCGTGAGAAGATCACCGGGTTGCGGGCTGTCACCATTGGAACTATTTTCTTCGAAGCCATCAGTATTTTCAGAATCTATTGACTGGCTCTCGCCCTGTATATTATGACAGCAATTTAAGATTAAGTATAAATGTCCGACAGGTCCGAATCAGGAAAATCTATTAAATAAATGGTTCAAAATTTACGTCCGGTCTATTATGCATTTTGGCGTGGACAGAGAGTCAACCCTATTTTTCCAAATTTACTTTGTTTAACGACAGTTTTGGACGTAAAAAGCGAAGTATTCAGTTATATTTACTCTCACTAGCTTCTGACTGAGGAATTTGAACAGTAGGAGCCAACTGCTGTACAATATTTAGGGAGATAACAGCAACTAGAGCAACAGAATTAGAAATCAATGGGCCGATAATGGTGTTGTACCAAATGAGTAGTATATTTACACATGGTAAATCTATCTGCACTCTATCAGCATTGAAGAAATAGATATTTTCGTTCGTTGCTCAACAAGTGCCTTCTTTGTTGGACTATACTCGTTTGAATTTGTACTCGAACTTTTTGTCGACAGCGAACACCGCATTGGCTTTTCAGATTCGTTACTGCTACTGCTTGACAATCACAGATCACTTAAACCATTTCAGAGCCTGTTGCAGCAGGCGTCGCAGTTAGTAACAGCAACAAGTGATGCGGCGATAAATGACATAATGCACAAGTGCATAGTTAAAATCTTCATTTAAACCATTGAAGATTTGTCATGTCACCTTTTAGATTAGGTTCATTGTTTTGCAGCGAATTTAGTAGTCGAGGTTGTTGGCAGAGCCATCTGAAAGAGTACAAAGAACTGTTCCATTCCTCTGAATATCCGACGCTAAAAATGACTTCCTGCAATGAAATTCTGTCGTACAGGTTTATAATTGGTGATTTTTCGTAAAGAAAAAAACCCGCATCCAATTTTTGTACACGTTCTAAATAGGATATGGCGATGTGGTCATATTATCTTCCAATTCAGGTGGCCAAAGAAGCTCTGTTTGTTTGGTGTGGGACCTTAACACTGCCATAAGAGGAGTTAAGAATACACGAACGAATTAGTAGTTTTAGAGACGTTTTTACTGCACCATTAGGGTGAAATATGTAAAAATGTACTATATTGATAGCATACAAAATATCCTCACTTTAGTTATTCGTTGAAATCCACGCGACTGATCTTTTAGTCACCACGTCTGTCTGTTATTCCGCCGTAGATGGACATTTAATGCTTGAAATTTAGGCCATCTTATTTCAGTCAGTTGACGAATGAGACGTTTAGGGGTTATTTTAGAATAGCGTTTGTGCTATCACGCTTTGCAATGGCTGCATTTCTGAGTAACTCGACGCTTTGACTGCTCCTACTTTGGGTAATGCCTCTGATAACTTCGCCATCTTTGAAGTGATGATAACGACACTACTGAAGGCCAACCCCCAAGCAAAGCGCAAACGAAGCCTTTAGACGCACTGGCAGATATCTGTAATAAATACTGGTGATCAGATTGCGGCAGAAATGATAGACGAGGTTATAGTAAAATAGTAATCACAATACGTTTCTGCTAAGCCATAAATTTTTTCGAGTTTTATTATGCATTTATATGAGGTGTCAACGGCGTTTTTCTTCGACAATTTATGACAAATTAAATGACGCCCTATTGACCTATCAATGCGACACATTCATTGAGCATGCATAAAATGACTGAAAGGTCTGTTATAACTAATTCGATCAATCAGAACTTCTGTAATTATCTGCATTTTGCACTGTTTCCAGCACAAATGTTAATCATCATGTTTTCTACTGCTTGAAAATTATACGTACTGTGCCAACATATTTAATATAAACCTCTTGAAGTCCTTAAATACATACTTTATATGTTTGCTTTGGATTTCGCATTGTATTTGTAGGAGCGCAGATCTGTAACGCAAGCACGTTTGTCATTGAAAAGACGAACCATCCCCCAAGGCCGCCTTCGCCGCTATTGGTAATACTAAATACCAGGGGTGTTATAGTTCCTTTCCATCTTGTTAACTTGAAAGGGTCGTCCGCCGTTCATCCGCCGGAGGACCTAAAAGCGGACGGACTGCGAAGGATGTTACAACCGATTTGTCCTGCTCAGACGGTCGTTCAGGCTCAACAGCAACAGATTGAAGTAGAACATGTTCAGGTTAGCGGACCAACCATTGCCACTCAAGCAGCTCCTAGACATTCGAATTTTTTCGTAAAGGAAGCGCAGGACACTGCACCAGCGGTGGCCGCTTTCGGGTCAATAACGGAAACGCCGCGAGCACCAGCAAACACTGCGGCTGTTGCAAGTAAGTTGAAGGTTAACCTACTCAAACAATTTGATGCTATGAATACGCTGCACAAACCCCAGCCGGAACTACGACGACGTCCAGATGAATTCAGCGACAATCAGGTTGATTTAAACGAAGGCCAACAAGCAAGTTCTGCAGCTAATTGTAGTGAGTGATATGACGACTCTCTCTGTCGGCCGTGATTGTTGTCGAAATGATTTGTCCGTTGTTCAAAGTAACCTGTTCGTTAATTAGCTACGGTTGCTGTAAGCATATCTGTGTGAATGTGTGTTTGCACGAACGTTGGGTTGTTAACATCGCGAATTTCGAAAATTTATCTAAATCAGTACCTTTCTCTTTAAGCGTATTTACACTTCGGATAGTTTGTTGAGGATTTCTCTTTCATACAGTAAACATTATTATAGGCTGGCTATATGCGAAAAGTTACTCTTATATTATGATCTTATAACTAAATGTATAATGTATGTATAAAGTACAAAATCTATCTCTCCTGAAAAAAAAAATGCAACATCGTTCTAAAGATAATTGAAGGGAGTTGCATCACTCGGATAACATCGGTAGAAATCTGATGCGTTCGCTCACTTATACCTAGTGGCACTGTCGTGCATGAGTGCAACGACGAGGACTTTCATTTTTTGTTATGTTGAATAATCCACCAAGCAAATTTTTCAACTATGTTAAAGAATGTCTGCACCTTTCACAGATCAGTTTCGAAGCACTACTGCGCCTTCTCTAAATATATGATTATTATAACGCTGTTACTCTTCCCGGCCCTGACAGGTAAGCCTGACACATCTCAAGTCACGCCAGCTTTCGGAACCACAAACTTCAATTTTAATACACTTGGAGTGACCCCGAGTAAAACTATTGGTCTTCCACCTTTAGCGCAATCGACTCCTAAGATCGAGGTGGTGTCCACGAGTTTGCCTGAGACTACTTCCAGCAAACCAGCGACTGTTCTATCTCGCAGTTCGACAACAACAGCGGGAAAGAATCCGGACTGTGGTCAGGCGGGTTCGGTCGTTCCGAGGGGACCAGGAGAGATGTCTGGCAAAGGGGATGAATTCCTTAGCCAAGAGGCGCTCTCGAATGCGTTCCTCATGGAACTCGACACTTTTACGAAGGAATTAGCCACGTTGCGTGTCGAATCAGAACGCGTAATTGAAACTCCTATTGGTGATGACGGAGAAGTGTCTGCGATTCGTAAACAAACGAAACAACTTACTCAGAAAACTTTAGACGTTTGCAGTAATGTGAAGGTAAGTGGCTCTTTTACACTAATATATGTAAGCATAGAGGGTAGCTACGCTACTGTGTATATTGATTAAGTAAGACTTTCGATGAAATCATTTTTGACTTGCACACTTGTAAAGAACAAATAGTATTGAAAATGTACCTTGTACTGATTTTAGATATTCACAGTAGTATATTGATTTAACGAGTTAGTATTCATGTGATCATGTTTGATAATATGATATATATATACATACAATTCGGATGTTACTCCTTCGATTTAGCTGATTTAATTATTCAGTGGGAGACATCTTCCAAACCAGGTGTATGTCGAATACTCCATTAAGTACAAGTACTGATCGGTGAAATTATCGGGTTAGTACGACGGAGTAGCACAGAACGAATATTGCGTAGAGGTTGATATTAAAGGTTCTCGGTTGTAAGGCAAAGTCGCACACAGCATAGGGGAAAGGTGCTATAGATTCGTGAATATTTGAAAAACCGCTATCTACCGATGATTGTGGTGATGTTTTCTAGTTAATGTCCTCAGCGATTCAAGAGACTGAATCAGTGTATCTCGATGCTTTGGCGTGTGGACTTCACGCCCAACGTCTGGTGTCGGCCAAAGAAACTCGGTTGAGCCGAATGGATCCTGTTACAGAAGCGACCTTAAAACAGGCCAAAGGTCTGGCACAGTACCTTGAGCGTCAACTTGTGGTTGCTAATCGTTGGCTTGACGAGGCGGTCGAAAAGTTTGAAAACGAAAAAAATAACAAGTAGGTTTACCACACCTAGCCTATAAAAGCTTAACGTATGTATATATATACCTCCTAAAATTATAGTATCACATACACTAGCTACAATCAATATTTATTCGTCTCAGCTATCTTACTTTAGCAGTTCAACGCGTTGGTTTGGTTGAATTAAATGAAATACGTGTGCTTTTGATGTAAGGAGCCAACTGAATTTAAATAAAGTAATTATTTTAAGCAAAAACTATGCGCAGTATCTGTCGTCACCTGAGTCCTTAACTGATCGCAACCAAATCGTTTTTAACAATCTTGTTTCAGACGCTTATAATAAAATGCTTACAGAATGAGATATGCTTTAAAGGATAAAAGCTAGGAAAGTCTGAAAAGTTTGCTGCAACCAAATATTCACTATTCTATTATTTGTTTACGTGTTTTCTCTCTCTTAAGGCGTCGTTTACCGACGATAGAAGCGTTGTTACGTACCATTTTAGCGTGCGATAAAACCGTCGAGGTGCTTAAAACAGACCTTGAAACCATTCGGGCTAAGGTCGATTCCGTAAAACGAATACGCAGTCTGCGAGGTCGCCGAGATGTAGATCTGAGCTTACTTGCGAACTCCCTTCTCAAAACCAACATCAGTTCACCCGAAGAGTCGACAACAAGCCGATCCAACGATCGAACTCGAAGTCCGGAGATCTCTGCTCTAAAACTCGCGTCGCTGCGAGAATACTTGGCACAACGCCCGCCAACGGTGGTAACACCAACCCGTCTAAGTCATGCGTCCGAGTCTATGATAATGTCTCGTCTCAATATGATCCTCGAGCAATCGCGAATTGACAAACAGCGTCTGACGGCACCCGGAAGTCCAATTCTGACCGAGCCTATTGAACAGAAGTCGACTGCCGATAGAGTGCAGCCGGTCTTGATGGAGAGCAATACAGCCCGAGAATCTTTAGGTGGTTTACTGGGCCTAAGAGTTCAAACGCCAGCTATACAATCGACGCCCCTGCGGCCGACACTTAGCTGTGTAACCGACACGTCTGCTGACAACCAAAACACCTACTTAAAGGGTATCGGTCAAAAATACGCGCCAAAGACGGAGCCTGTCAGTCCTCCAGAACCTTCATCCATGATCACTAAAGTAGGCATGGAACAGACGCTTGCTACTCTCTCTCCGTGTAAGCCATTTGCTATTGAAAACAAAAGTGGGCGGCAATCTGGCAAAGGAATTCTTGGAGTCAAATCACAAGGCAACCCCAACAAAACTGTAACATTCTCGTCTCTTCCCACTTCTTCGAAGCCCGAAGACAAGAGTATCGGATCAGGGCCATTTAATCTCGGAACACCTTCTTCGGTAAGGCCCCCGTTAGACTTTAATACTACTCTAAACTCTTCAGGAGGTACTGCAAAAACAAGTCTACAGTTTGGATATACAAAGGGTGCCCATGCTTCAAAAACAGAAGATAAACCTGGTTCTAGTGAATTCAGGGTTACCTTACCTAACGTCAGTTCCATCGGAGAACAAAGCAAAGGTCCTGTTGGAACTTTAGAGTCAATACCTAACCCAACTGGAAGCTTATTTTCCTTCAAAACGCAAGACAAAATCCCCTTCCACTTTACTGCTACTTGTACACAGGATTCATACGAAGCAAATAAGGTTGGGGCGAAGCCCCAAGAATCTAAAATTCCATTTTCAAATAAGCTGGATGTGTCACTACCGGGTCAGGTTGAAGAAAAGCCAACGTGTGGCACATCAGGAGAAAAGTCGAATGAACTGCCTAAGACCTTTACTTTTGTAGCAGGCACAAAAAGCTCTACCAGTTCGCTTGGCAAAGGTTTCAGTGCAGTCTCATCTCCATTTAGCTTTGGAACGCCAGCAACTGGAGATGCGGCTCCAAGCTCCGAAATTTCGGCAGAACACAATAAGGAAAATACAGGTACGAGCCATTTTAATTTTCATCGCGCGTAGTAGTTATAAAAGGATGTTTTTTTTTAGATGCGTACAGATAGTTATATTGTTGTGAGCGTTGTGCTGTGCCTTTTTTCAATGTATATTGTTATCGGAACGCCTAATTACAGGTAACGGGTCAAAGCTCGAATCGCGTGTTGAATCCTTTACATTTTTGGCACCTTCCAAAACCCAGGGTACTCTAACAGCGGCTAGCAGTTCAGCTAAAGGAAATGCGCTTTTTTCTGCGGAAAGTACATCTTCCTTTGGAAATATTTCTTCTGGTAAGTACTTGTTTGATGCTATGAACGCACCAGGGGCACAGTAGTTATGAAATTATTTAATGAACTTAGTGAACAGTTACATTACTACAAAACAGTGCGTTGGGAAGGAAGAATAATATCTAGTGGCTTCCGATGTGAGGTCGATGTTATCGTATCTAGTCAGTGGTCGCAAATACTGTAGTCGCACCTTAACCTCTACGTTTCTCTATAGAATAATAGATTTAAACTCTGTATAGCCACAACCTCTGATGGTTGTGCTGCGCGTCTCTATTTTTGTCTCGCCAGTCAGTAGAACACATTTGGCTCTACCTTTTTTTTTAATATACATTCGTTTACCATTTACATTTATCTTTGTCAATTAAATTTACATATGATAAAACACGAGTGATACTTATTTGACATGCTGAATTTGTAGCGAGCCTAATCGTTCACCGAGAATATGCCGAGGCGTTAATCATCATTGTAAGGACCATATTTCGACATAACCTATGCGCAAGTTACATGCACGTAAAGTTCTTGTTGCGGCGTGGCTCTTAAGCTACTTTTATAGCAGCTATCTGCAAACAGCAACTACCGTATTACAATATTAATACACGTTACAGGACCAGTGTTTAATGTGAAGTAGTAGTCCTTTGAAAGATCAAGAAGTGGTCATACTATCTATCGTTCTGCATTGCTATACTGACGTATTTGCGTGTGAGGCTGGTGTGTTGAAAAAACCAAGTTTAAAGATGGATATGGGGCAAGCTGGGATGATTTGCGGGAAAGCAGGAATGTAGTGGACGTAATACGGAAAGGTTGTACATGTACGTTAGTATTTTGTATATAATATACGACATTTGTATTGGCCGGTTTTTCAGTCGCTGCTTCAAAAGTTGTTGGTGAACAGGAAAAGTCTCGAACCGAGACATCTAAAGTTCCTGACGCCTTAAAAAGTCCTTCTCAGAATAATACTGTTCTTACTTCGTCCAGTGGAGGGAACTCTATTTTCGCTACCGGATCTACTTTTTCGTTCTCAAGCCCCCTACAATGTATGTTGCTCTCTTTTCTTACGCTCAATGGACCACTCGAAATATCTCTTTTAAAGTATATTTTGAATTATTAGTTGGTTATGAGTCTTTAGAGAAAAAAAAAATAAGTCTTTGAATTGAAATTCACCATCCTAGTGAACTTGCGTTAATTTTTCGTCGTAAGTACATACCCATTAATTGTACGAGCAGTTCTACGACTTAATGGTACATGGCATTCTGTGCGAACTCTGATAGTTAAAGTCTATCAGTTTTGCAAAATACTGCTTGTACAGGAAACAGTTTATGTGAGTTACCTTTAAGCATATAAAGTTCCGAATTAATCACTTGATCTTACAATTTTGCAGCCGCCAACAAATCTGGTGATAATGCCGCTAAGTTGAGCGCATCACCCCAAACGAACGGTTTGTTCGGTAAAACTACGTCGGGTGGAGTCTTCGGCATCACTGGCGGATCAACGTTCGGTGCAACTTCCGGCGGTGCGTCTTTCTTTGGAGGCGCCTCTACAGGCACAACCTCAACTTTCAATTTTTTCAGTTCCTCAAACAGTAGTACTACAGCCATTCCTCCCACTTTAACTTCCTCCACACCTTCACCAGCTACGACTAAACCGTCAACGGTAGCTCTTAGTACAGTGGCATCGAGTGATGCCTCTTCTCCTCCGGCTATTACTGTCACAACCACAACTGTTTCAACAACTAGTTCCACTGCAACAACTACCCCACCTCCAATCACATTGTCACTCGGACCAGCCGTCAGTGCGGCAGAGACCGTCGTGGCATCATCCTCAGTCCCAGCCACTTCACCAGTCATATGTGTGACACCGCTATCAGCCGAATCAACAGCCGCTAAAGAAGCAGCTACCTCATCAGGTCGCAGCCAAATATCGACGGCAGAGAGTTCCTCTACCTCGATAGAGACTAGCTCAGCAACAACTGTTACATCAACATCCACAACAACAACAACAACAACAACAACAACAACAACAGCAGCAGCAGCGGCAGCAGCAACGTCAACAACAGCTGCGACGATTACACCAGTCGGATCAACCACAGAAGTAACACCTACAACTACGCCTGCTCTTGGGGGGTCATCAATGTTTGCTACACCTGCCACGGTTGGGGTACCGTCGTCGGCTACAGGTTCAGCGTTGTTTGCTCCTTCCACTGAAATGTCGCCAGTACACACTTTTGGGGGGTCCGCAATGACAACAACTAATGCGAATGGTGGAAACACTTTTGGGGTGACTTCACTGACACCAACATCAGTAAGCTCTTCTGCGACTGTGGCACCAATATTTGCTGCTGGTGTGGGTGCAGGCACAACGAACACCTTCGGAGCCTCCCCGGTTACTTCAACGCCTGCATTTGGGGTTGTCGCAGCAGCTACCACCGCGGGTACGTCTGCGCCTCCTTTTGGTACTGCTTCAGCGCCTAATTTTGGGACTCAAGCTAGTGGGCCTACATTTGGACCTACCACATCGATCTTCGGTGCGCCTGTTACAAACCAGAATCAACAAGCAACCACATTAGCATTTGGAACACAACAGGCTGCACCCGTTCCTTTATTTGGATCTCAGCCCACTGCTCCGGCCTTTGGACAAGCCAATACAGGGGGAGTATTTGGATCTCCACAGACAAGTAATCAGCAGACCGCTACGGGTTCTCCGTTTGGAACACAGAACACGTTTGGACAACAGCCCACTCAGCAGTCCTCTGGTAGAGGATTGTTTGGGAAGCCGTTCGGACAATCGGCAGGGTATGTCGCGAAATTGTTTACTGTAGAAATAATTCTGCATGTGCGGATTCGCGTGTAGTACTTTATATTTTCGGAAAATCACTCTTGTTCTATTTGAGCTTGAGTGCGTGCTTTGTAAATGGGCATGCCTTGCAACCAAAAAACATCATCTTAGACAATTTTTATCCGGAAGTTATGTGGTGTGGGACGCTATAGATGAGCGTACTTGCCCATAGGTGGTTTGTTCACAGAAATGACATCTCGGACTGTTAAAGCCTCAATCCCTTTCACTTGTCGAGTTCGTCGACGATTGCTTGGGGCCTCTATAAAAAAAATGTTTGTTAGACATGCTCATATATCTTGACTATACAGAGTCCTCATCGCACGCGGAGGAGTTGTCCTGATTTGTTTTTGCAGCTTTTTAGTTCTTGAAAAAAGGTGAAGTTAAGTGTCTGAAGTACTGCTCTTGTTACATAATGTACCCACCTTTTGAGCCTGAAGTGAACTATAAAATCGCGATCTATACAATACGATGCCTGCTACAGCTAGAGCTTTCCAACGCAACCTAACAGCTCAGTCAACAAAGGAAAAATATTAGGAAACAAACAATTGTAAACCTTCGACCGCTTATTGCCTTTAGAAAAGAATGAGTCTGTTATTGGTAAAGGAAACTACTTTTTTTTTGTTTTAGATCTCTTTTTGGGCAAAAGAGTGTGTTCGGTACTCCTTCGGAGTCTACATCATTGTTTGGTGGGAGTGCCTCCGGAGGCTGTAGCAGTTTCATGAGTGGACTTGGCCAACAGGGCGCAGCTAGCCCGAGCAAAAACGTTTTTGGAGGCGGAACCTTTGGACAAAACGCTCAACAGACAAACAGCCTTTTCGGTATGGACTTCTCCATGTGACCATTGGCAGCTAAGTTGGTTACTGATTTAACGTTAAACGTACATGGTAATATGCGGCATACCTGAATTAGATTTAGCCTTTGCGATTTGAATTACCAATATGAAAGGTGAAAATGCAGGTATTTTGCTGGTTTTCCATTGGCATTTTTCTGTGCCATTATCAAAAACAAATTTCTCACAGATATCGAACATTAATCAACATTAATTAATAATAACAAATAATTTTTTTAGTAGGGCTCCACTTAGGATACATCGTTCCATAAATCGGTTAAATATACTTGATCGTTTTATATGTAGGATCGGGAGGAGCTACGTCGTTTGGTGGGCCAGCTCGAGGTGGATTCAGTTCCTCACAAACTACAGCAGGGGCTTCGCAGAGCACCCCAGGATTCACCGCCTTTTCTTCACAGTCACCCACTCAGGCTCAACAAATCACCTTCGGTGGAGCACCTACTTTTGGTAGGTCCTATTGTAGTATATAGTAGAGTAGGACGAACAGCCGAGTCCGTTAGTCTAACGATGGTTTACGAATTCCTGAGATTTCCTGCTCGTCGACTTTAGTCTTTTTGGCGTATTATCCAACAACAGGATTCTTGAGTTGAGAGTTTACGCTAGTCTATGAAAGTAACGTGAACGATTAAAATAACGCGCATGAAAAACTAAAAATAAACAACTACTCACATGTGTGGTATTAAATAAGGGTCTCATAGCAGCGTGGTACCCGTGATAACATTACAGTGTTGTAATTCTAAACGAACTCCTCGTTTCCAGGTGGATCTCCAGGGGGCTTTGGCTGTGCTCCACTATTCGGGTCCGGTCCTACGTTCGGGTCAGCTTCGAGTTTCAGTACAACTGCATCAACCGCTAGTTGCTTCGGTAGCGCAGCTTCCAATGCCCCATCCTTTGGCGCTTTAGCCCAGGGTCAGACATTCGGTGGCGTTGCAGCAGGTGGACTTAATGCATTCGGAGGCCCCGCCTCCCCACAACAGCAACAACAACCGACGTCGAGCCCTCAAGGTCCTGCGTTTACCCAGTATCGCGGTTAACTTGTTAACAATGGATAGAAAACGATAATGTTGTCTATTTGCCTGACTAAAGTGGATTAAGTGTATGAATATTCCAAATTTACGAAAAAACTACACATGCCTTCCAAACGTGCGCTCGTCGAATCGAAAACATATTCTCCGTATGGAAATAAACATTGATATAAATGTGTTGAATATGAACCTTTTGTCCGGATAGCTAACCGTGTATTTATGACGTTATTGCATACTTAAAAAAGAATATGTCAAATTATCGCGACGGAGACGGGGTTTTTGAACGGTTGAACTATGCTCACGTTGGACAGGATTTTTAATAAAAACAACATCATTTTCTTATGCGCACCTGTAATGTTTACTCTATAGTAAAAGATTTACAATATCAGTTGTTGTGCGCATAGTGTTCGCCTTTGCGTACCCATTTGTAATGTAAAACGTTATTATAAGCAGCAATGGTAGCCTCAGCTCATAATGTTTCTTTTCGTTTTTTTCAAAAAATGCTGAAACATATGTCGACTAGCTTAACCTGAACAGTTGATTTACTGAAATATTCTACAGTACAGTACGTGTATATTCAATAGTCTTCGATGTAATACATAATGGAATCCAGTGCTCGAAATAGGTCTGTGAGAAGAACTGTGACACTCTTTAATGCGAGAACACATACAGACATGCGAAGTTTCTACATACTTTTATACAAGGCACAAGTACGTATATTCTACAAAAGGTGTACGTCACGTGTGCATAAAAAAGATAAGTTACAATATAATGTGCGAACACTGAGGAACACGTAAGAACTTATCCGCTGTAGAAGACGCTACAAAGTTTCTTTACAAAGTACATGCGAAGCCAGATTCTGGCAAACCCGGAGGAAGTGTATGCTATCAGGTAAACCAATATTCACTCTTACATTTTTGTTTTACGCAATACGTCAGATTTAAAAGTTATACAAATACTGTATATAAGCTATTTCTGGGTCAGTTTCGCACAACTTCACTGCTGGTAACAACATCTGCACCATATCGTTCCATGTACATGATTTAGGGGAAAGGAATACGCATTAACTAAATAAACTAATTTAAAAAAAACAGCCTCTTTTTTAGTTAGTTTTAAAAGGTAAATACTGAATCTTCTCGCTGTTTTTGATACGCACATGGCGTCAAAAGCTTGGTTCAATTTGCGGTACTGGGTTTCGTTCCAACAAATCTGACGATATGAAAGGGTTTAAGCTAGCTAAGTTTCTTTATTGTGTTCTGTGCAAAGTTCATCGCTGACCTATAGTTTTTGTAAAAAAAAACCAAAGTAAATTGTATTTTATAAGGTGAGCATGTTACATGCTATTGGGGTTAGGGTTCGGTAAGCCTATGTAGAACACTGTGTTCAGAACCATCATACCTGCGTACCCATTGTGTCACGTTTAGCTGCTTCTAGAAGAAATTCCGACGACCATATTGGAATGAGCCGTTGAGAGTAAACAATCTAACCGATAAATGAATTACAGTTCGACTAATCACAAGATGTTATCGTAACTCATCATGGATAATTCTTCATACAAAAATAATAGATAACTATGAAAATTATACACGCTTCCGTGATTTACTCATTTTTCGGAGAATGGATCTGCTAATATCCTGTGTGCCATATAAAATTCGGCTTCAGATTTCAAAGCTTCGCGAAAACCTATGTGAAAGAATTATTACATTTAAACTAACATGACATATAATTTTTTTCAGCCATAATCACAGCCCTTCCTCGAAACACAAACATCTCTTGCCCCAGCTTTGTGAAATTACTGTACTTCGTTGGGCCATATGAGCCAATGGCATAAATGTCTTTATCCAATATTTTCGCGAAAATTATTACATTTCTGTGAGACCTTTTTGTCCTGAAACAGAAAGAGGAGCTATTGACGAATGCACTAATCTAAGCTTTTCCTTTCTGTGATAATTATTGCTCTCTCACGGCACAATTAAGGCAATTTCGGCTTATATATTTCCATTCTTCCCAACATAGTACTCTATCATGTGCCTAGACTTTCACCTGCTACTCCGCTAGTAGCGTTAGTTAAGGATTTGCCACTAAGGCTCTATAGCTTTTGATTGTATGTACCTTTTGTCGCAAAACATTTGATAGGACTGGTCGTAGCCTTCTTATTAAAGTGTTACTGCACGTTTAAATATCCAATCTACTTTTTAAACGAGTAAGGAATTACTTATTAAAGAATCGAACATTGTAGCTTGAAATCAACGTCTCTTCTCCTTACTCTTCGCGTATCCCTACCGCTCCAGCCTCGAATCTCTTTTATTTTCGACATTAAACATGTTATTTCAAGAAGCATAAGCTACAAGCTATGCGTTGACAATTTCAAGTTTTCCGTTCGACACGATTCCTCTCAGGGACAATCGCCTTTACCACTTATATCATGGACAAGTAATTCCAAGATATTTGTACGCGTAAATGTATAACTAAAAATACTGTAATGTATTTAGGATATATACGCCATAACGGTCAGTGTTTTCTTAACGGCTACTCATGTGACCGTGGTATTATTGTTACTCCCAAATTGAACTTCGATTTCTACATCAGAAAAATGATGAATTATTCTCCCTTTTATGCTTTTTCACGCTCTTCTGTGGTTTCATAAGGAAAGGACTGTCTGTTACTGTTTTCTAGGATGTAAAAGTTTTATCGTGTCGTTAAAGTGCGAAGGTTGGCGTTCTTATGTAACCAAGCTTATTTTCACTTTAAAAATAAAAAACTAAAAATAACAGCTATATTAGCCTAATATCAGAATTTTTATATGGCTACTAACGCGCACACATGTCAAAATGGTCCTATGTTGTCGTAGCAGCACCGAAAGCTTTAAACTTGCAGATAATTCATTAAATAAAGTATCCTACCAGTTCTTGCGAAGATAAGAAAAGATCGATGACGATAATGATGAGAACATTCTAGTATACTTGCGTATTTATTTCCTTATGTATAACTACATTTATTCTAATCTTTATTTATATAATTTTGGCTATCGGCATTCTGAACCGAAGAAGTAGGTTTTGATTGGCCGGTAATGACATAATTATTATTCGAGCTCTGCTACATAAATTACCTCTTTGCCTTTGGCTAGAAAGAAGAACGCTGCTGGCGAAAAAGACACAGAGGGGTTGAAAGAGATCAAGTTGTTGCTTCAAATCCCGCCAACGTTATATACTACAAAATTCGTATGAAGAAAGAAAATACAAAATGTACAAGGTAAAGTAGATTCGGATAAACCTTTCATAGGCCGTTTGGCATGATAGACATGCATTTATCTGCTATTCTTAGTACCTGAGGGAAGCCAGTTCTCTCTAGAACACCACATAAGCTCATCGCGGCAAAAAAGAATGCGTCCTTTTCGGGATTTTAGCACAGATCAACTATACCTAATCCAATATTTCTGCGCAGAGTAAATTTCCACCAAAATTAAATACTCTTTCTATGGCTCGAAATAGATGGTCGAAACATTTATGCCAGTTTTCATGCAGCTTTTAGAATGCTTTCATGAGGAGAACCGGAAGATTCTCAATAGGTACTAGATTTAAAGAAAAATTCATGAAAAAAAGTAGTTTTTGATATTCTCGCCGTTTTGGAGGGACGAGTATCAATTGCATATCAAGTTATGCAGACGAACATAGTCGTTTGAAAACTTTTTGAATTTTTTAATGCTTTTTTGGTCGGTTCTACATTTTTGAATGACGACTTAACTAATTCGTTCCAATATATAGTTTTACCTAAATACGGCCCTATAAAAAAGTTACTTACAAATTAAAGAAGAAATGTTTTCAGAAATGATTTTGACCAGCTAGCGGTTTAGACCCCGAATTGAAGCTGTAATCGCGTTGTATGGTGGTTACCTGAAATGAATATATCCGCCGAGAATCGAACCTCTAACACATGTAATTTTATTGAAATACTTGTTTTTGTTTAGATACAACCTGTAAGGAATAGTCCGGATTTAGTTGCCGTACCTGTATGTATTTATACTGTGAAAATTGATCCGTTAGTCATAAACTGATAATATCGATGTGCCAATAGTCTCGAATTGCCGTTGCAACGTTTCTTGACTGGCCATCTGCTTAGCGGCTGCGCTGGTACCACAGTCTTCTAACGGTTCGGACGCCCTTGTTTCCTTCCATTTTCGTAGTACAGATACCGTAAAGGCGTCTTCGCAGCCTCCTTCCATCCTTCGCTCAGCACCGACAATCATGTGACTACTTGTTATTACAGCCTAACGCTGCTACCGGTTATTCTGAAGATGGCTTGCCTAATGCGACAATCTGACTCGTAGGTTTTGCATTCCCGACTTGGTCTTCGGACAGCTGACCAGGCCTTGCGACGTCTGATGAGAAAACTCGATAGAAAGTGTGATGCCTTGGGTGGATCGCTGGATGAATTATAAATAAGGCAAATCCTAACCTCTGTCCTACTTCCATCGTCACCAACCAAAATACTAGTGGAGCCAAAAGATTGTGCAGGCAAACAGGTTGTATATCGCAATCCAGCGCGTAGTTAAAATAGCAAAAGCGAAACTAGCGCCAGAAAATGCACGGGATACCACCGGGCGTAGTGAAGGTGTTTGCTAGGCGTTGACCTGATCTTTCTCATGATTCTATAGGTCCATTTCCAGAAAGAATAGGTTTTCACAGAGTTGAAGAGGAGACAGAATTTGCCCTAAGCCCAAGGGAAAGGTACCTCGGCGGATCGACTGATATGTCTACTTGATACAATTGCCAAGCTGATGGAAACATTATAGTTCACAGGTTGCAGCAGGAGACTGAAGGTATAGGATCGACTTGATGGAGCATCGAATATGAGGGAATGCTCGAATAGCCTCATATGCTGGAGGAAACTGAAATACTTGCGTAGCTCGACAACTTAGCATTATTGGTGAAGGCTTGCACAAAACGTCATTTTGAGACAATCGTCAACTCAAAGACTGGCAGCCGATCTTACTGCATAAATGCATAGCTATTGTCCTTAATGAAGAAAACCTCTTCAAAAAGAATTTCAAATCCAGATCAACCGCCACCATGTAGAGCTCAAGATAGCGTTAAAGTATTTAGATATCATCCTATATATAAAACAAATAGGTTCCACGCATTAAAAGTACGCGGCTTTAAAGACTCTTACTATAGAGCTAAACCTAGCATGCAGAACTTTATACAGCTTTGTGCGCCTGTTTAGTATGGGGCGATATGGCACTGACCAAAATCTACTGGGACAAATTGTTGTTAGCGCAAACTGCCGTCATATTTCGTGTTATTATATATGAGACTGTGCTGATGAAAGTGGTGCTTGCCAGAGTGTTCCCGTATAAGAAGGCACTTTTCTTCCCGGCAAGAAAGCACTTCAAAAAGGCGCTATTCGAAGCTTCGAAGATTACAGCAGAGAGGAAATTTACATTCGAAAAATGGAAGAAAAGGCGAAAGCACCTCACATTGAACCACATGGAGATCCTCAAAGGGGAATGGATGGGAAGGGTCATAACCGGCCTCAATCTATGATATTAACGTCCGTATGCTGAAGTGGCGTACCATCTGACACTTATACTCGTTCAGTTTCAAACATAAGGTAAATATTAAAAAAACTGGATGTGTATACCTGCGTATTATGCTTATTCTGCTTACACAGAAGGTGTCGGGCACACGCTTGCGAAAAGTACCGCATTGCGGGAAACTCCAGAAGATCAGTCATATGCCCACACACATCAGCTCCCAGTAAAAAAAAACGTCGTCTTAAGGATGCTTATCTACAAAACGGAACGAAAGCGCTGACAAGAGTACCTTATATATATATATATATATATATATATATATGTATATATATATATATATATATGTATATTATGCAGATATGCTAGTTTTTTTTTTGTAATATATTTTACAGCAGTTATAGATACGACACTACTACATTCCTCTGTTGAATAGTGTCTTGCACTAACTTTGCTTTGGTCTAGCGTCCACAAAGTCTAGTCACTTTGTGGACCAGTAAATTATATTCCACCAGCCACCAGCTGAAGAATTGGGGCTAGATGTTCGCGAACCATTATTCTTCCACCAACTTGCCTTGCTTATGCCTATAACAATGACGCCAGCGGATAAACGTCATAGTTGATGCGTGTCGATCCGGTTATCGTGAAGAAGCTAGAAAAAGAACTGCTTTCATTTTATTTTACGTCCAGTTTCCTATTCCTTTCAAATAGTCTAAACCGCGTCTCAACAAGAGAATTTAGCCCCTGCTAACTCGACTTATGCCTAACAGCCTTCCTTTTTTCTGCTGGGTGTCGTTTTTTTTTCTGCTACTGCACTTTCAATTGGTATGTTAACGAGCGCATGACGTATGGCTACTATAAATGCATTATCACCTATTTTGTTGAAGTTCGGGACCGCTTTGTTCCTTCGTCTACAGCGTCACCTATGACTGGCTTGGATGCCAAAGTAGTGGCAGAAGCTAGAGGACGTTTGTCGGAAGCCAGGTATTCGGTGATCGTTGTTTAGTGGAAGCTTGACGCTACTTTTCCGCTGCTATACTTCCGCCATTTGTTCGATAAGTTTTGCCAACTCTTTCCTTTGCCCTATTTAATGCCTTCACTCGCACTATCAAAGGCGTTTCTGGTCTAGTGTTTTTGTTTGTCCATTTGCGATCTTTCAGTATTTTCCTATTGAATATGGAATATGCTGAAGACTTCGCAGTCCCACTACTACTCAGAGGAGTCTTAAAGCGCACAACAGCCTCTGGTAACCGTGTGCTCAGCATCATCTTGCTCACTTTCTTGAAATTTCAATCTCGACTTAGTTTGACCCTTGATTCAATAGAAACCTTGTTTTCCAATTGATTGATCCCTTCACCCCTCTCCCGGCAATCTGCACCGCATTTATTGGGCACTCCTGTGCTGGCTAAAGTTAGTTACCTGCGACATGTAATAGTTGGCCCACATACTTAAAGAAATCGTCTGTTACATTTGTAATACTATCTCTGCATTACGCACGACAGATGATAGAACCGCGCACAAATGTGCAAATCTGGTAACTCTATAACGATCAATGTACATCCAGCCACTACCACCAGCCACTGCTGGTGTAGTAAGAGGCGAAGAAAAGAATTTATCATTCTTGTTCTTTGTTTGCTGATGGAGTTACTAGATAATACTGGTTCAAAAAAATCAAATTTTTTGCAGACATTCAAGGAGCGATCAGCCATAAAGGAAGAAACACATTAGATGTTTCGTGTTTCGTACGAAGGCAAAATACCAATTTTTAGGAAGACCGGTTAAACATTACACCAAAGGTTTTCAGTACTTAGCTTCTCGCAGATTACCTACATTTTGTAAGTGGCGGATCTTCAGATCGAAGGCACAAGTTGTTTGACACCGCTTCTTTTAGTACCCGAATCGTCTTTTCATAATCGAGTCTCTTCAAAAACCAATTTCCTGGAGACGAAGCACTCGTAAAAAGCATCGTCCCATGTTGCTTCGGGTCTGTTAATAGCGACAGATGATTCTTGGTCAAAAGTCGAATATGGTTCCTCAATAAAGCCTACAAATACATAGTACAGGGACATAACGTACAACTTAACGTTTCTTCTATTCATGTATATTTCAGAGGTCGCCATTGATGATTGATTGACATGCGATTCGTATTCTAGGGTGGAATGTTTATGACTTATGGTTGACTTAATACGGACATTTTTCTGACAAGAAGAGTTTTAAACAGTGATGAACTTCAGTTTGTAAGTGACAACTCTGTTGAAGTACGATCTTTCTCGAGTAGATAAAAACGAATGCAACGATATAAATGGAGAGAGCAACCTAGAGCGTACTAAAAGTATCGCCATGAGTCATACTAAGATATATAGATATCTAGTGTATCATTCGAGGAGCAATTCACGGCGAAACTTGATGTTGCGCATGAAATGGCTTTTTGTGGCTATTTAAAACATTCGACTTGATATTGAGCAAGATGGAGGTGTTTCTAATGAAGGAATGATGCTGGTCGGATACATGTAGGGATTTCTTCTGACTACTAGGCCAAGCACGCGCACCTCATAATAATAGTAAAGACGCATAGAGAGCTTCAGGAGAAAAGCCGCCAGTTGCAAAGTATCGCAGGTCAAGTGGGGGTCAAAAAGAACATACTTTAATTTACCTGACGAACCATCGAGTACGCGCTCGTCATCGACAGGACCCAAACCCACTAAAATAGCTGCTGTTTTACCAAAAAATAGACTCGTAGCTTTAAGAGAACATGGTACCACTACACGTAAAGGTTCGCACTGGCAGGGCGTAAAATTACAGCAGATAAATGTAAGGATAACAGCAGCTGGCACAAATTGATTCAGGAAGATGAAAAAAAGCTCAGAGGAAAAGCTGGCTTTTAACACCCTTAACACATTCTCCGAAAGCGCTGCTGAGTCCCTAATTCCTTTTAAAAGGGTAAAGGTACCAACCGAAAGTAGAACCTGTTTTTTAGGCCCAACAAATTTCTGTTCATTTATTCTTATGTGCTGTTGGATATGATATTTTCAAACGAACGAAGATAATTCTATTAACCGACACTCCGAATTATCTTTGTAGCTTTAGGTAATTCTTGAATATACATTTCCTAACAAAAACTGTGAAAGAAGACGCCTCATTCTTGCAGTCCTTTTTTTTGCGTTTTATGTGCGATTAGAATTACCAACTAGGTTACTTGGTAGCATTTTCAATTGTTGAGAACTACTGCTTTACTTTTAATTAGATTGAACATATATATATATATATATATATATATAAGATTGCTCAGTATACAGTGAAGAACGTTAACTCAATAGTATCTCAAAATAATGTTATTTTCTAACAGGGCGACATTTGGTACATCATGTACTATTTTCGAGATGCACTTCTTGCCGTTGCCTCAGAGAATTTTTAGAACGACAAGTTTTAACTCGAAAATGAGTTTTGTTGAGAAAGAACAATCAAATTTTATTTATTCATCTTTGCTGGTAGTAGTTGAAAACTTCATAAATACAAGTCAACAATATAATATTCCAATATCAGAGAAATTATATCGAATTAACTAAAACAGTTCGCATTATATTGGTTAGATAAGCCTTGTTGAGTTAATAAAGCTAATTTGCGAAACTTGCCAGATGTCCTAGAGATGGTACTAGAAGATGCTACCACAACTTCCCCCGCATTTGGAGCATCTACACATATCGTCAGGCTCGTGGAAACCATTTTCCTGCAAAGTCGACGGTGGAACCTATGCACGACAAAGCGAGTGACAACATGTTTATTCAGCCGGTACATCTTTATCCACTCGTTGTTTCTCATCATACACGAAGCAAAGAATCCCCCATCGATCTCTGGAAAGATTTGCTCTTAATTTCTAAGGTTCGTCTTCAGAGTCTTCCGTTGCTAAGAACTAAAAGCTGCGATGTAGGTTTTCGGATAGCGAGTGAACTAGGAGATACATGACATATTAAATGACGCATATCTCATACGTTGTGTTTGAAGTTACTTTGAGGTCGAACAAGCTGAGAGAAGCAGTGAGAGACAAGCGACGAGGCGATCTCGCTCCATTTGCAGTAACACTACCTTCCTGCATTCTTCAGCCACGTGCGCGGTGAAGCTTTTGCCATTCGCGGAGGTGAACAACCCCAAGTACGAAAACCGGTTTACAAAGGCAAGAATCTATTTGGCAAAATAGAGGGTGTCCGTGGCCATTGTCTGACTTTCCCTTGAAAACTTCATTGTTTTCGGCTTGTTAAGGTTTACGGACAGCTGTAATTGCGACGTGGAGCCCGGCTAGAACTTGCTCCCCTTGAAGCCTCGCTGATCCGCATGTCACCGAGTCGTCTGTATATGGGATAACTTCACCTGATTTTCTTAGTTTTCTTATTTGCAAGATGGAGAATAAAAGTAGGTTTAGGTTATGTCCCTAAATCAGGCTAATAGTCTGTGTGCAGGGCAAGAGTTCGGGCGGTTCGTCAGCAATGTTTGTTCTGTTTTCCCATAGAGTCGTAACGAAAAGATCGGGCACATTCATAAGAACGCACACATCGATCAGCGTAAACATAAGGCTGCCTAAAGGTGAACGAACACCGTGGATAGCAGCTTGCGTGGCGTAACCAGTATTTTTCTAACGTCAGCCGTCAGGATTCCGCACATCGTTTCTGTACAGCGTTCTCTCCGGAAACCATACTGCTGCCTTGAGATGGCCCGTTTACGTTGTAAGTGGCTGTTCAGTCTTCTAGTCAGGAAAACGGTAAACAGCTTATAACGACAACTTTTTTTCACTATTCTCCACCATGATGAAGGTGCGGATGGGTCGCTCTATGCTTAAGGGATCACAGGGTAGCATTTTTCATTAAACTGGAAGCTTACCAGTATGTAGACACATTTGAAATAGTGCTTAGCATAGTTTTAAAGCCACGGCGCATTTGAGCTCCTCCATATGCACCAACGGCCTTCTTATTACGTGGGCCACAAAACTGGAACAGTTAACCCACTGTGAAGGATATCGCATTGTATTGAAGTGACTAACAAAGAGTTCAAAGCTGTAGTAGAATGACTCATACTTGTTCAGCTCGGTCAAATCGATGAAATAGAAGTAGACACAAATGGGCATTGCATGGTTGTAACGATGATTAAAAATAAAAAATCGTAGAGACTTAGTTAGCTATAACAGTAACTAATCTTTGCACCGAATTGTGATGAAAGATCGACTAGCTACGATAATTACAGACAGTCGTATAAGAAGATGTATGTAACTAGTCGGCCAAACTGACAGCTTCAGAAGCTTACGGCTCCTGTTTGGTGATTAATGCAGACGTTATCCGCTCCAACTTCATTAACCCTAGTTCGTCGATTACGTCTGCAGTGTACGATCAACAATTCGACGAGGTGATCAGCAAACTCCGCATTAAATAGCCAAGATTCATAAGCGAAGCTAGGTCACTCCTATTTCAGGTGAAAACTCGACCTCACACCAGAAGAATTACAATGGCGATAATGCAGAAGTTACAGGTGTAGCTCAATCTACTATACCTACCAGACATCGCTGGTACAAGCGATTTTTTTTTCTAATTTCAAGTAACTTCATAGTAGAAAAACTGCTTTTTAGACTCTCGTGTTTCAGTACTTCTGTAGTAGTGAGGTAAGTAAGATGCTGCTTCATGTAGTAGAAAATAGATCAATAATAATAGAGCACACTCTGATTAAAAAAAAGAACTAAGAAAAAAAGATGGGAAAGTGACAGTTTATAATTTTTTCGCATTTCATACTGAAACATTTTATAGACGGAAGAGTGGGGCAATGTGAGCCAAACTTAGTAAACACTACGGTTTACTACAGCAGCAGAAATTATACTGTTCTATTTGCCAAGGACTACTTAATTTGTATATTCCCGCCCGAAATGAATCAGTTTTCGAGAAATAATTAATTTATTTCTATCTAGACCTATTTTGTCTTTTCTAGTGAAGCAATATGGGCCACTAATGATTCTAAGCGAAAATGCCAGTTAGAGTGATGAGCGGTCAGATACCATTCTCATAATCCTAGAAGGAGAGAACAGATATTGTTATACAAAAAAACAGCGCATTTACTTGGCCTGCATAGTTGATTGTCTAATAATCGATTTTGTTGGACAGCTGAAACGGACGAGTCCATATAATCAATAACGGAATAACTCGTTTTGTAAGAAGAACGGATGATTTTCGGGTTCTGCTGCTCGCTCCTTGAGATAAAGTGGCGATCGGCAATGAGGATGTCCACAACGTAGCTATTGTTTTCAAAAATGAACGGCTGTCCTGCTGGAAGGACAGTTCTTAATGGTCTGAAAGTCCCGGCTGATTATCAGCCCGTGTCTCGGGAAGGAAGAAAGTCGTCTTCAGTGAGTATGCTTTCGTTTAACGAAAAGATACCGTTTTTTGAAACCGTTTAACGATATTGGCCGTCATAAAGGATAGCTCGGACGCACTTTTTGTTAATCTGGTCAAATGATCGGTTGTTATTCTTTCATCGCAAGTAGTCACGGAGTTCTGTTAAGCTGTGCGAAGTCGAGCTCAACAATTGTTACGTCTAGGAATTGTAGCTCGTTTGAATATTATGGTAGAAGTGTAACGATGTGGATGCTGTTCTCTAAAACCAATTTGATAGCATTTAGGCTTGTTTTAGTCTCGTGGTGATCCACCATTAGCAAACATGAGTTTTCTAAAGAATGACGAATGGTCGCGACGAAATGCTGCAGGCAGTCTTCAGACACTTCCTGTATAACCTATCCTGATGGGTTTCGTAGAAGCTTGGCCTCCTACGGGTGCAGCTATTAGCATATATACCTTGAAGCGTACGGTAAAGAACACAAAATACGGCAGAACTTTGTCCCTACTTTCGGACAGAAAGGCGAACATTGTAACAAAAATTCTGCGATTTTCTAATGTAATTCCAACAATCAGTTTCGTTTCCTTAGGCACAATCATTTTTGGAATGTTTATTATCGCAGCAAAGAGCGTAGAATTGCTAGACGCCATTAGAGTCTTCAGATTTCCCATGAAAACTTTGACCGTTTTTTTTTTATTAAGGGTCATTACGTGTAAAGGAAATCTTTTCGAGTCGCCGAGAGGAAAGATAATCGTGCCGTGTTATAAAAGTCACAGATCAATCTTTCCCTGCACGCTAGTTGCAGTGTCAACTGTCCGACAATGTTGTTGCTTAGCATATTCGTGTGCTTCTAACATGATACAAGCTTATATGATCATTATACATTAGGTAAGGTGGCCTCGATTAAACCGACTAGGTGAGTAGACGCATATTGACGCAAGCTCGTGTGAAATATGAACAGCTATAATTTTTTTTTACAGTTTTCAGTTATAACTCGTTATAGCGTAATTTTTCTCCTCCAAAATGCGGAAACTGCTTTCCAACGGAAAGGTGTATCTACCATGGCTGCAGCTACCTCGTGGGCCGCACAATATCTCTATCGGTTTTTTTTTGCCTAAATGCACCATTTTGCGATTTTGAGTCCAATAGCAGCTAACCAATATGGCACGTTCTTCAAAGTCAGGCAACAAGCATTGATGATATGGACGATCAGAACAGCTAGTTTAAATAAACACAGCGTTCAAACCATTTATAAACGTGACACATTTAGATTAGAAATCTGGTACACTTATCTGCAACATAGTGCAGTCTTTACGATGTGCTATGAAAACTCAGTGGTTTCATTGTGCCGATAAATAAATTTCCCTAGTAAACTTAAAGCAATAAGCAGACCTGTAGAAACTTAACAGACATAATATTTAAGCTCTTAGCAGATCAAGGATCTTAAGTAATTATCCTGTTCTTATATCTTCCCGCTGAGACATATCGGCAATGTTATCGTGTCTCTATGGTATTTTATAAGGAAACCAAGGTCAAGATTTTTCTCAAAAACTTCCTTATAAACGTGTAGCATTAGCCCAAACATACGATAAATGAATATGACATTCTTTCACACACATGTGTGTGCCCACTATGGCAAGTTATACTCGGATACTCTAATTCCTCTACATAATAAGCCGTATACGCAACCACATTTTTTCCACTTAAGCTCGACATAATACCAGCTTACATATATATACCTTATACAGACTCATATAGCCCCCCAATGTTTCCTTCCTCAATGTATATAAAATTTAACTTACTTTCAATTTGATATTAAGCAGGCAAAACTGTAATGAAAAAACGAGATAATCATATTATTTGTTTGCTTAGCTGATCTCTTGAATCTTTTGATCCGTGCACATGTAAATAATTTGGAAATAGTATTAGAATTTCAAATCAGTTAGAGAAAATCTAAAGTTCCTGTTCTATATTCCACACCGTTAGTCTTGTACGAGTAAAACAGGTTCAAGTAAAGTTCTTCATGTGGATATATCGTATCGGGGTTTATAGGCCACTGAGTTGTGTTCTTTGCATACGCAATTGAAGATGACCTTATTCGAATCTGCAATTTAGAACGGACATAACACACGTAAAATAAAAGTCATTTGCTCATAATAAAAAGGACTGCGTCAACCCAACACACATTTATTGAGTATTCAACAAATGTTGCACACAGAACGTGTTAAACACTAAGTACAACTATAGAAACATAGGAAAAAGAGTACCCCAAATCTATATATTTTGCAAAATGGGTAAAATATGAATCATTGTATAATTCCTTTTTTCATTTACCTGTACGAGCAGCTCAAATCATGCATATCATTTAGAGCAGGGTATATAGTCTCCGGCTCTTCTAATTCTTATCGTCGAGATTTCCAGTAGAATATTTTTGTTGTTTGAACACTCAACTGTGAATTTACATCCGACGACATGGTAAAAATTTGAGAGACTTGAAATGATCTTTGTCTCAAGAGCAGTTATGAACATCTCTGGGAAATGCCGTTCGGTTTGTCTAAATGAAAAAAATGTCTTTACGTAGATAATTGTTTTGAAGGACGCTTTAATCCTGCAAGAAAATAGGCAAAATAAAGACGAAAAGAGTAGTCCGCTATGCATCGCTGCTACCAACAGCAACGTACGGCCGTTTCTATCGTGACAGAGTAATTCTTTAGAAGAAAACTTAAAGATTCATTATGAAGTTAAACTGTTCGTAATGCTGTGAAGAATATCTGCTAAAGGTCGAATCAATATATAATTTAATAAATGATATTATTAACATTTAAAAGCGCTAATTTTCAACACTGATTTCGGTCAACATTTCACTCAACTATATTAAGCATGGCTTCAACCTGCGGAACATGCCTCAACTATTTGCAGCGACTCTGATAACGCATTTCACTGTGACGGACATTAATGTTTTTACTTAATTTTCTGACCATACCTCTAAAACCATGCGGTAGTCAAGTTCTTGCAGTTCGAGTCCATAAGAAGCATCTAACTCCTACATACTGTTCATTTATTTAACATGCAAAATATGAAACAAAGACTTTTTCTATTTTATTCGAACCGAAAATGACCAAAATATTTGAGACTTCGCTTGAATCCGAATCAGCTTTGAAGTCGACGTATTGCATCGGTCGTCACAGTAGCAAAAATGAAGCGAATGAGATACCCTTTTAAATTATCTCTGAGGCCAGTGCGAAATAAGTCAGATTCGTTTTATGTAGATTTATTTAAATAAGTGCAATACGTATGGAACTCAAAACCTGATTCCTACTTTTCCAAGTTTCTTATTCATGGAACTTAGATTTAGTGATACTCTCGGCATAGACACGAGGTATTATGGAAAAAAATTTAGTCTAGGAAAAAAAGGCTTAGGTGTGTCAATAAATATGGGTTCCGTAAATTGATTGCATATTTTTTTTTTTTTCTAAATTTGAAATTTAATGTGAACTGATGTACATTTCCCAGTCTTCTTCTAGAATACACAGTTTATGTTTCTTTATATGTATGCAATTCAATGCACGACATATGCTTTACAGGGAAACAAAAAATCCTTGATTTGAGGCTGATGGATTGCTTATACATAGGCGATAAGTTCACTTCGTACAAGCTTGAGGGGTGCAAGTGACTAACTTTTTATATAGTTTTAATTAATGAATAAAAAGTAAAAAGAGCTATGAGCTATAATGTATTAGTAACTACCTAGAACAAACTATATTGTCTGATAATGCGTCCACAGCCGTCAATATGACAGCCATAGTAAACCTGAGCTAAACGTTTGTCCTCTATTCGTGGTATTTCCCAGAATTTAGCAAGCTATATTTTTCTAACTAATAATTGATTAAAGTTTTATAATACCAGAAAAAGCCGAATTCCATAAAATAAAAACACTCGTATAGAAGTGCCCTGATATCGACCTGTTCCTCGCTGTTCCTGGCTTGTCTCAATCTTGTAACCAATGTAACAGGTTCTTTAGAATTTTACAACGCAATAAGGAAATATGAAATGTAATTTTAATATTTTCTTATCATTGCAAACGATACTAACGATATAAACCACTCATAATCCGGATCATATGTACATTTAAAACGATTTTTCATTTTTAACAGGACACAGATTCATTAATACTACTTATTTCTGAAGTAGTTAATTTTATTTCTCTTTTTTTACGATGTAGTTCTTCAGCAATAGACTATTACAGGGTGTTAAACTTCTTCCGTGTCGCCAACAATGATTTCTGGGTAATTAAGGACCGTGGCGATAACTGCTGATAATTCTTAACGTATGCCAATGTTTGACGTCCTTAGTTTTTCATGTTCCACATAACTAGCACAGACAACTAAAAAGCAAAGTGGTTTTTTTTTATTTATCAGTCAGCAAAAGATCAGTTCAATGTAAAATGTTTTTAAGTAAAGAACGAATGCCTTATTTATTTGAAGGATAAACTAAATAACGTTTTTAAACAATTTACTCGTATAACTAATGTGAGCATATCTTCACATATCATCGTGTACACGTGGAAAGCATATGTTATGTGAGTTCTTTGGTCACCTAAACATGGTGCAATAAATTTTATTCACTAAAAATTTATAACGATATTTTTTGTACCCGCTAAGACACTGGCTTTTGACAGATCTCGTCTTCCCTCACTGGCTAAAAATCATATTATGCCCACTTTATTAAATAGTAAAATGTAACATACAATACCCACTGTTGATTACTAAATTAGATTAGACCAATCATTTGAGAACATAATAAAGTACTGCTGTGTCAACCTTCACTTTTAGACTAAAAGAATGCCACCCGTCTTTTATTTCATAGGCTACCCCTCTACTACCGTATGTATTATAAGCATTATAGGAAAATCAATTCTAGATGCCAAAGGCAATCTTCCTGTCGTTTAGTCGGATCCCCGAAAGTGCTTCGTTCTATAGGGTTGTAACTGCCCTTTGTTGTAGTTTGGTGTTCTTCCGAGACACGTCTTTCGATCTTTGTTGTTGTCACCTATGAAAAACCACGAAAACCATCACATGCGATACAATTATGACTTCGACGGAGCTACAACCAAATACCCAAACCACTATAATTGCGCTAGTTCGTTGGAACGATCAAATAGCTTGTCAGAGAAATATGCCTTATCTTCACACTGGTCGACTCACCGAATCGAGCTTTCACTCCGCGCAGAGATGATATTGCGCAAGCTGCCAGCGAGTAACCGCTGATGCCGGCCCTTGCTTGTGACTGAGGCCCGGACTAACCCAGAGGTCGTAGGGAAACGAGTCAGATTCCAAAGTTATGACAGGCTAGTCCATAAGACTGCCACCAGACCTATGGTTTGACTCTAGGCCGATTCTAGGTTATTCTGAGGAGATCGTTGACAGCTATGGACGCAGTACCTCTGTTTATGCGCAGGTGCTGGTCCGAAGTATGGACTTCAGTTAGAGTTAGGGAGGAACGGGCCAATGCATCGGAGATCGGGCGTATTAAAGCACTGAAGTACCTTGGGGGGTTTTGAGACGAATCGAAAGCAGGTGGACAATTCGATACGGAACACACGCAGACCACTGTTGGGTGAGCACAGTGGTGCTGATAGTAGGGAGATCAGCATAGCTGGCGTAATGTTATTGAAATTTCATGGGCGAATGAAGCAGTGTTAAATAAAAAAAGACCCAA
Source organism: Varroa jacobsoni (assembly GCF_002532875.2). Classification (NCBI taxonomy): domain Eukaryota; kingdom Metazoa; phylum Arthropoda; class Arachnida; order Mesostigmata; family Varroidae; genus Varroa; species Varroa jacobsoni. The sequence continues at coordinate 65,868 of NW_019213867.1, read as the reverse complement.
TCCATTCAGCTAAGTATTGCTTATACAACGACTTCTCACGCACTTGTATGATTTCGTTTGTAAGCACGAGCCATGGGACAAATGTACAAAAGCAATAAAAGACATATGTTGCAAGTTATTACTATGAACTGGAGTGTTCTAGAACCGGTGTTTTTACGTTTCCCAAGCTGTAGTTAAACTAAAACGTAAGACATGGTCTAAATTGTTTGTATATGTCACTGTTACAATTACATTTAGTTACAATACCTTGTACGCAAATACCTAAAATGAACCTTACTTGGAGCGGGCATTCTACTTGTCGACTGCAGAGATTGTGTTTCCCGTTGTCTTCTACTCCGTCCTGTGTTCATCAAGCACATATTCTGAGTTCTGTATAAAGTTATAGCTGCATTTACTAGTAATCTTCTTCTTAAATACGAGTATATGAACTAAAATACGTTTGCGTTCTGAAGAACTTTATTGTAAATTTCATTCAAAATACTATTAGCCTTACAAAAATCGTGCATTATTGCATTAATGATAATCCGTAGAAAATCAAATCCTTCAATATTTCACTTCAGATTTCGACCTTAATTTTAGTAGTTGAAGATGATCTTGCACGATCATGAAAAAACCATACCACGCCCGTAGATCTCTTAGATGATATCCTCTTTGTTATTAGTATCGGCTACTACCTTATAAAAAAAATAACGATTTGGCTTGGTTTTTCCTAGAAGGTCCTTTCAAAAGGCTGCTCTATGGACCGTTCATTCATTGCAAGAAGTCCTTCACTGGTCTATTGTGGACTATATTTTTTCAGATTGGCCGTACAAGAGGTTTAAATGTTTTTGACAGATTCGAGGCAAAAATCATGAGGGCCGCGGTTTTTCATTTAGTTTCTTCATATTCAGCTTTCGGATAGTACTGTTCTTACCAGCAATCCAAGGAATATCAATTTAAACAAATCCACAGTTTAAAATCGAAAAACACAAACATATGATTATCTACTGATTTTGGAAACTAAGCGAAGTCATTGTTGCCAGATTTATGTGATCGATTTTGCTAAACAGATGACTGTGTTAGTTTGTTAAGTATTTGCATTATTTGTCTGCCAAGGTTTCGGTGACTCTGGTATAATTTTGATTTCTGTTTCTCTGTATTTCTGTTAACATAAACGCTATTATAAAAGCCGTAGCTAGGTAACTTTATTTGACAAGTAACAAGAAGCATAATACTCAGAATACTATATGAAATCAGCAACTATTACATTTAATGTTATTTAATTAACATTCATTGTCAATTAAGAACGACGGCCCACTCTTTCGGCTTTTCGACGAAACGAAAAAGAATTTTTTTTCATAAATGAAATTCTTCACTGGTTTGAAGTCCAAAGGAGCTCGGTAAGTAGCAAGTCGTTTGCGTGAGTACCTGGACTTGCTCAGAGTAGCTTTTTAGAGGTATCCAGTGTTGCTGGATAGTGGGGTTTGTGAATACGTCACAAGCGAATAAAATGTGCCCCTTTAAACGCTTAGTAGGTAAGATAGTAGCAGGCGCTGAAAGACAGGGAAGAGCTCTCTCAAGAGAGGTCGAGGTGAGGGAGCAATGGGAAGAAACGATGTCGGACAAGACGATGGCGACAGCTACGGCAGCAGCAACAAAGACGACGACAACAACGTGCGCGAAGGAGGACTTTAAATTGAGTGGAAAACCTGCTGTCCTCGCGGAGGGGATTGAACGACAGGCCATGACCGACCGTCTAGTCCTTTTGCTTATGCAGTAAAGGATCGTTCTAAAAAAAAGAGAAAGGACGACGAACAAACGAAAATGAAAGACACCGCTTGTGGGTGTCTGTGTATGTACCTGCGCCGAAGGAAGGAGGACGACCATCATGGTACGCTGGGTCGAGTAGTGCTTTGCATGTGTGCTGCTGTATGGAAACAGGTACGACATGACCGTTTAAAAGAGAAGGTAAGTCGCTAGCTTATAATTGTGCATCGAAGGAGACGTCGTTGACAAACGACGTAGTAGAATTACTCCTTTTTGACTTTGAAGACGGCAGTCTAAGCAGGATGTCTCTCTCGACAGTTCATCAAATTAAGCCACATAAATAGTTGCACCGTGTAATTAATATAGGATGAAATTAATTCGAGTAAATTAAATTAAAAAAAAATGATATACGATGAGATAAATGAATTTGTGTATGTTTGTTGGCAAGCAATAACGTAAGATCTACAAACGATTAAAAACCTTTATGTGCCTTCGTTATCTACGTACTCTAAGGAACTTGAGGCGATCGAGCAGGTATATACATACTCTATATCCGAATCTGACACACCGAGCTCATATCACCAAAAGTGATATGAGCTTAACAGTAATATGCAAAGGAAGACGAAATACATTGCGTTTTCATGCTCTTTTTTGCCTTTACGGGCTAACACAACTTAGAGAGAACCTAGTTTTTTTAAATTTTTCATTTCAATGTAAAACGTTTAAATGTGACTGTCCTTAGGGCATATCGTTTGCGTTGGAATTTAAGTTATAACTGTCGACACAAAAGAATATTTAATATAGTGAATGTTAACGTAATAAGTTATGTATTATGAAATCGTTATCTACAAATGTCGTATTGACGCTTGCGAGCTGAAACTTAATGAAAAGAGGTACTCAAAGAAAGTTATAAAAGATTTCCAAGTATGCTGCACATACAAATATAATTATTATTATAAATTATATTATTAGAGTAACGTAATTTCATTCTCCACTAAACGGCCAAGTTGCGTAGAGGGTTGAAAAATCTGGAGCTAAAAAGGTATTTAATATAGGAAGCGCGTTTCATTGGTTCAAATTGTGAAAAAAAACCCTATTCAAAAAAATAGTGAACTCATTGTGCTACCACTCCAGCCACTCGGCGGTTACGAACGTGTCTAGCGCGTAAGATAAGACCTAATCGAGCGGCAGAAATCGTTATCCTTTAAAACTAACAAATAGAAACGCACTAATCCCATTGCAAGCGAAAATAGACTCAATGTAAGACTGGTAAAGCCCTGACGGATTCGTATTATATGTATGCGTTACGGTAGTGATTGGACACAATATACGTATATGGCCTATAATCACTATATACGATATACTGATCGATCTTAGGCTTCGAACATGACAGCAGCAAAAGAGTCAAAAATAACAGTTTTGCTTATTTACATAAGATTTATAGTATTCACGTGTCGTTGACGGAACGTGAAACAAACGTAAATTTGATTGTTTAAGTCTAACCAAATTAATAGCAATAGAACGCGCTCGGCGGCAAGTAAGGCCTAGACTCAAAAATTTATGGGTCTCCAGCTAACGGCTAGGTTGCCAAGGCAAAAAATCGCTATATTTTATTTCGTTGATTGTTTAAGCAGACAACAATTAATAAATTGATAACTGGAGTACACGATCTATAAAGCTTTTTTGTTTACTAACTTCAGTTAATGACGACGTTTTTCAGACCATCGACTATTGCTGTTCAGTAAGCGCTGCATAATTTTCGCACCCTCGACGTATTCAATAGACTGTTTTTAGTGTATGTAACGTTGCGATATGCTCGTCTGAATAAGTTAAGGTAAGGCCTCTGTGCGTCCCTCGCGCGCTCGATTCGGTCGAGCACCATTTATCAACAACTCAGTGCTTTATTGCCTGTTTATTGTCCACTGCTATTTTAGCTCTTCTTTTTGTCAAGGAGCACTTTGCACTCGATCTTCTCAAATATGTGCTGGGCAATCATCTTTATAGAAGCTAGGATGTAAGCCCGCGTTGTATTACTATAGGAATGTTGGAAAACAACACTTGGTAGACGACTTGGTAGGTGATATTCCTAGATAAGTTCAAAATACACAGGTAAGTGCTTAGAGGAGTTGAAGTAAACGGCAAAGTGTACGTTGTGGGGGAACAGCACAAAAAACATACGTGGATAATAAGCTGTGGAGTCGATTGTTTAAAATAGAAAAGTACACACATTAATGAAGATAACACGCATTATATAAAAAAAGAGTAGGGCAGGTTGGAAGAAGTAAGGCGAGACCATGATTTATAATATTGAGTAGATATTAACGCATATCAAATGAAATTGAAGTTTGCACACGTATTGAAAACGGCGACCTTGTAAAGAGCCGTAGTAAAATTTGCGATGACAACCACTGCATTGGCCTTCATATCACAATATGTGTATAACTGAAATCTGCACGTACCTTCTGAACAATTTTGAAGATAATGGCTTTACCGAAAGACAACGGGATTTAGTGAAAAACGTTTCTAACGAGTCGGATATAAGGAACATTATACGTAAGAGATCGAGGCAGATACGGACAAATATAAAATTTATTTTCGTTTAGCAGTTGGCCAGCGCGAGGCAGCAAAAAAATGTCGTCAGCCCATAATCGTTTAGTGCTCTTCGTAGCACTGTTTTCTATGGTAATAAGGGCCGATACTTAGCACTTAATGAACTTACACACAGAACAAGAGGCAGAGGTAAACCTGTATGGTTACGTATACGTATGTGTACATTATAGGAGATATAAGACCGTCTTGGCTACGGTGAATTGCGACCAATTTATGTACAAAGTGCGTCCCAAACAGACACAACAATTAAGAAGTTTGCTATGTTAAGTTCATTCGGAGATTGCGGGATCAAGAAATTGCCAACATCCTGGGATACTCATTACTCAAAGAGCAAACAGCTTCGGCTTCTATATGGAATAGTAAATAAACAAAAGGATTCCTTAATCAGGGTTCATGTATAATATGTCCTATGTGCGTATTCCTTGTCTTACATTTAGTTGACCAAGAAGAGTTTCATTAATAACTGCAATCTCATTACGCAGATAGCTTACTTATAGCTAGCTAAATTCTATAGACATGTCCATGCCATATATAAAAGTTGAAATTTGGAGTACAGCCATATCGCCTACCAGGACGAGATGTTTTTTACAAGCATTAGCAAAAAATGTTGTCTTACTATGAATGCGAATCGAGTGATTGAGCTCATTAGGTTTATTTACGAAAACCAGATAAAATTCAAAAATTATAGTATGGAATAATTTACTTAATTTTTACCTTTCAGAAATGCTCGGTGAGCATTCTTAGTGCTGCCTAGTTTTCGTGCTTGATAACAAATTAGCAAGCATGTTTGCATGCATACGTTCACAAACAGTCACATAGAGTGAAGGTAACTACATGAAATACCAAATTAGACAGCGTTTTTTTTTTTTTTTTTCTATACTAATAGGCGAGTGATGCTAGTCGTGAAAATATGATAGAAGACTCTTTGATCTAGAAAGACTCTAGCGAGTGAGCTGAATTTTTAATAATAGGTGGCTTTAATCAGAACAAGACAATAATAGCTGATCGCAACGCACAAAATGGGAGAAAGGTTTTTCAGTTCTACACGTGAACATCTTCTTGGCATGGTTATCTCGTCTTTAGCCACCACTACTAATCTTTTTTTTTTTAGCCACGGAGCAACTGACTCTAAGTTGGAAATACCTCTCCATAGCTTTGAGAATTCATGGGTAAACAAAAAGCATCGGCGCAATTTCAAATCCAGGGGAGATCGGTCACCTTGAGATCACAATTTTACTTGATATCATGATGTGATTTATGTCCGCTTGAAATTAAAAAGAGAAGTAAAGCTTTCGAATTGGATGTTGGACGTCAGCATCTTCTGTCAGGCGCGTAGGGACTCCGAAGGGGTCCAGCCTTTTTTCGTACGAATTTATTTGCCGAGTGTCAGACGCGAAACGCAATGCGTGCATAATAAATGGACCGATCATATATAATGTAACAAAAAGCGTATTAACTATGCCGCTGAAACAATACGAATCAGCCGTTCTTAGTGAAGTTTGCATCGACACAAGAGTAAATTGTGCCCAACCCCATAAACAGCGCCAAAAGTTAGAAAAATACTTCAAAGAAAGCTGTACAGGCTGACTATAAAGACAATATTGAAAGAATCATACACCCAGTTTGCCTTTGACGCCGCTTTAAAAATGCGCCTGACTTATCTTTCATTACTCTGTATTCTATGGTATTAGAATGCCTATGTTGGTTCTAATCACCTTTCCAAAGGAAATGAACATTAAAGTTTACATTGAGCCGTAGTTCCCGCATGTTAACTGAATATAGATATTCTGTGCGAAAATGGCTTGCCTGCCTACCTACCTATAACTCTAGGGCACAATAATGACACAGACCTCGATTTTTAAGCATTAATAACAATAAATATGATGTTTATTTACACTCTGAATGCCTTGGCCTTAGCTTAACTCCTACAGTATGTCATTATTAATGTTGTTGCTTGAATTTCTAGATAGCGTGCTATAATGAGCCAGTTCGTCTTCAAACAGCGTTCACGTTTTCAAGTGTCTCAGAGGTTAAGAAATAATAAGAATTGCGTATCCTGAATGATCTTTTAGTAGAAATCAACATATGTTGCTATTGCAATTAGTTGAACTTACTGAAGAGACCAAAGCTAGTAGACGCGCGCACATTCAAACCTGGGCCACGACTTATGCCGTTATTAGCGAAACCGTCACTTTTTATATTATTGCTTCTTTTGCACTTTTTTTATTCAAATGTTGGGTTAGCAAATAAGCGGATGCCGATTTCTAACTAATACAAGTAATTTACCTGAATAAGCATAACTATTGCCATAGGAGCATTTATTGATTGATCCGTCTTTTTTTTTATTTTCTATTGGTCACCTTCGCTTAACGGCTATGCTAAGTTCCTAATGTCGTTCCTCCAGAAACCCGCGACCACGCTCCGCTATATTAGCTTATTGTATATATATAATCATTCGAATGAGTAAAGATTGGAGAAGATTTAGAATGTTCGAAAGCGTACGAGCTCTGTGCAGAGAAGACCGAGCTCGAAGGAAAATGAAGTACCACTCATTTATCAACTCCGTGTCGGTTTGAGTGAGGATGGTTCTTAATTATTACAGCTTACTTTTTAGGGTACTTTGCCGCAACGCTTATTGTGTTCGTCGGACGCTTGTATGAGATCACACTGTCCCACTATACCAAGTTTGCAGCATGACCCCCTTACGGCGAGACTAGCATTGCCTAGTCTCGCCGTAAGGAGGTCATGCTAAGTTAACCATTTCCTTTTTCGTTTGGCCATGTTCTTGTAAGCAATCAAGCTTAAAAGTCTGGTCACTACTGTGGTGAAAAAGACCGATCTGAGTCATTTTTGAATAGATTGCTGACTGTAATTCAGTATGCGCTGCTTGAGGTGGTCATTATGAAACTCGTGCCTAAAGCTACGAGAGAGTTCAATATCAACCTGCACGTACAAATCTATTTAAACAGTTCCGTTAACTTTAATCTGTTTAAACGTTTGCTAGTTTTTTTCACGCGTGGCGCGAGTTTCCATTTGTAGGCTCTTTTACTGCCCTTGTATGGATATCGGCAGTTATAGCTTGTTTGGGCGCGCACTGATAACCAACCTTTTATAGGGCAAACTAGGTAGACATAAATCGGATTATGTATATGTGTATGTGTAAGAATCGCCGAAGGTGTATGCATGTTGCATTTTTAATCAGCAGTTCTCATCACTCTTTTCGACAAGACATCATAATAAAAAAAAATCCGCTTCCATCAGCTTCTTCATAGGACAGCTCTATATCGCCAAAAGCCGAACAACCGAAACCTTAGGCTAACGGATAACAATGACCTCATTGTATATTAGGTGTAAATAAACCGTCTTTTCATTGACGTCCTAAAATTAACAAAATTAGGCGGGAACATCGGCATGTAACTATTTGCTTACCCAATAATTTTTCACCTTTAATAATAATTTACATACGTTCTGGCTGTAAAAAAAAACTGTCTAATACGCTTTTCAATCTGACACTGCCAATATCAATTTAGGCTCGTGTGTCACCATAAAGACTAGTATGAACTTGTTAATTCGGCTATCCAGGGCTTTTTATTATGTATATTCTTTCACTTTCAGTTGTTGAGCCAATAATTGTAGGTATAAATGATAACAGTATATACAGACTAGGTACAATCGTCATTCTGCTACTTTCAATTATATACAACTTGCATGTAGTCAGTCCCTAGAGCCCTCGCTGTAATTCTCTTTGTTGTTGTATTTATGGGAAAGAATCTGTCATTATAGGCGCTCTAGCAGGAATTAAAACCAATACACGTCCTTGGTATCAGCTGTCGTCTCTAAACCTGTAAAGTTTCAACAACAATGGATGAGTATATGTAATACAAATAAAAAGCAACCGTTTACTAAGACTATTTTTATAGCATGACATATTTGTTACACAGAACGTATCCCTTGCCAACTGCTAGCTTCATTGAAATGTTAATTACTTGTTAAGTACTGCGAACAACGCCGTCACAGAATTCTAATTTCTGCCAGTACGTGGAGTCCAGCTCTGAAGTAGTAAATGACCACTTTAGGCCTGTGCCGCCCCCCAGGGTGTTTATTATCTGTGTTTATTTTCTTGCTAATATCTAATGTTAGCAGTCTTACTTCTTCGCGGTATTCCTTTACCAGCAGAGCGCTAAAAATGAAATAACATAGAACTCGTGACGCAGATGGATTGTAAGTTGACATATTGTAACTAAGGTTTGCAATACACGATTGTGTGCCTACCGTCATACCCAATCTCCGTAGCAACTATTAAATCACTCTGTATGTGTAGGCCGAAAGCTCTCAAAAAGGGGCAACTGCAAAGGCCTGCCGTTTTCTCAATGATTCGCACCCCTTTTGAAGATAGTGGTCGACGGTGGCGCTCGTATCGAGTGAGGCAGAACGCAAAGCGCGGATAGATCGGCTATCCGATCCGGTGTGCTAAAAGACCGTGGAAGACGAGGAGGCACAAGCCGAGGTAGCACAGCATCGAATCAGGTCGAAGAGAAGAGCGACTTCAATTAAGGTGAGTTCGCGTGGAAAAGATTGCGCCGAGGCAAGCAACCCGTTCACCAACCATCTACCAACGTAGCCGTGCGTTGTTTAAAGGATCAAAGGAACCCCTTACCTTCTGCCTTTGAATTGTTGTTTCAATGAGACAGACAATTGCATGATCGCGCAGCACTCGCTAAAGCCTCCGTTGAGCCGCCGCCCTTCTCCCCATCGCACAGAAAACCAAAGAGGTCACACGAAGTAATGGCTACGCTTGTGGTTGTCGAACGCCGCGCTGATGCCCCCGGCATGGGTTCCGATGTCATGGGATGTGTACAAAGAGTGGGGCGTCTGAGAAGACCAGAGGTCAGCGCGTCGATGTTGCTAGGCAGCAGCAGGAACAGCGGGAGCAGCAGCAGCGGTGCGACTATAAGGTGGGGGGCTATAGATTGAAGGACTTGAAGTTGTCGAAGCCATAATAATAATAATACTAAGGGGTAGGACGCCTGTTCTCTTAGGAGGCACTTCCTGTGTAACTGAACACTGGGTCTTACATGGCCAAGTATATTCTACTTCACAAGCACATATTGAATAGATGAAATTAAATATATATTCTCAAACCCCCTATTCTTCAGAGTTCGGTGCTTTTTTAACTCTGGTTCTAACCTTTTTGGTTATCTCAAAGCGCTTTCGAATCTAAATTTTGTGGTATAAGCACTTTGTACTCGGATGCTCAACTGAGCTCATCACAAGTCATGCGCGAGGAGTACAGTGCTGAGGCGCCTACAAAAGGACTGGTAAATCCAGTATTTTCGCATCCCCGTGACCCCTCGGAGGCTCGCCATCCGCACGAACGGGGATAACCTAACCCCGAAGAAAAGAGAGCCACTACTTCCAATAATCGATGAAGCACTGGACTGATCCCTAATGGCAGTTTTATTCCCTTGTAGCTGGCGTAGCCCCTCTGTATCCGTACACACCGTTGAGAGCCCAGCCGGGATCGTGCAGGGGAAGAAAGTGGATCGGTTATAGGACGATGGATATATACTGTGATGTTTCTACGCCATCAGTGCATGTTTCCCTGTTCACCATCGTCTGAGCATGAGGTGGAAAGAAAAGGCTTTTCTGTTTTGTCTTGTCCTCTGTTTTTCGAGACATCCAAGTATCTTTTCTTAGAATATTGTGTTTATACACATTCACAGAACCTTATTAAAACGAAAAATATGCTTACTATATATAATGGTTTTCTTCTAGTTAGCCCACACCTATTTAGGAATCGCCCACCGTCATGTGGAATTGTTGTTATATAAGTAAGCAATTTGATTTCTCGGCGAAGTCCCAGGAGAGGTAATCATTACGATAGTAATCGCCTCAACCATTTCGCAGGTATTGTTAATCAGGTAGACATGAGTAAAATATATATATGTATATATATATAGGAAAGGGCTTGTTGCTTCGTTGGTTGCTGAGAAAAGAAGGGGGTCATAATTTCGCCAATCAGGGACTTTTATCGAAGGGTTAGTTAGATACCATTATCAGGTTCAAGACGGGAATATGGAAAGAACCGGGATATCGTTATGAGAAGGGGCTTGGCAGCGCGACAAAGGGAAGGGGGCAATGCGATGGAAGAAAGCGAGTGCTCCAGCTCTCCAGCTGCTGCTGTGAATCAGAAGAAGGCGGAGAGGAGTGAGCCAAGCGGAGCACTGTGCAGGAGTATGAATGGCCGGGGGCGGGCCCCTCGCCCAACCTCGTCACCGATTGGCTGGGACTGGTCCACTGAGCCTATCGGTCCACAGCTCTCAGGACCAAAGTGAGCGAGTGAGAGTTCTTTTCCTGGTCGTACGTCTCCACCCAAAGTACACCGGCCGCTTCAGGCTTTGCGAAGGCCTTAGGGTGACCAGCGATATCACTGCTGCTGAAGCCGCCATCGTCGTGGCCAGCACAGGCTACGCCACTTCTGTTTATAGGTGTTATTGGTCTGTAGTACTAGTCAACATATCCAGTCAGTGTAGTGAACTCCTCCACACGGCAAGAGCTTGCTTATTTCCTTTTATCATCATACGAAAGATCAAGGCCCTCCTATACGATACGGCCATTGTTGTTGGTCGTGATGATGCTTACAGGGGAACTGTGGGGCAAGTATGATATATAGACTGGATATTATGTAGACAGTAGAGGAACGAAAATGAAAGCCCCTTCCGATAGCTGTTGGTATGTGCGTATATAGATATGCGTGTGTACAGCTCAATGCACCTCACGAACATATGACGTCATGGATAAAATTGACTTAGTCACCTTATTGCTGTTGGTCATATTTCACAATAACAGAGTCATTGTCTGATATACAGACAGCTACCATGACGCCCTCAAGTTCGTAGAAAAACATTTTTTGTGCACGCAAAACGGAGACCCAAACTGATATGCTACGCTGATAGCTAATGTGTTCCGATAGAAAAGTATGTGATAGATCTTGATGAACCTTATTTGCTGAGGAAAAATAGAGTGAGCGGAAGCACGTCAATGCGAACGTACGTACGACCCGCTTAGTTGGCCATTTGGCCAGTGAAAGTCGGTTAAGTAGTATTTTGCGGTTGTCGATGCTTAGTAGTCTCTTTAGAGGCCCGCCTCTGCCTCAGGGATTCGAAGGTAGTAACATATCTTGCTATGCCCGATGGAGAAGAAATTACGTGAGGCAACACGCAAATCAGTGAGAAAAAGATATACTGGGAAAATTGACAATCTGGGATGCGTAAGTATTTTTAAATAATGGGCATAAAATAAAATGTGTGCATATCAGATTCAGAAAAGTGTAACGAAAATCTCAACCTTTTAGTCTTCATTTAAATTTGCTGATACGGAGCGTATTATTTGATTATTTGTAGCCAGGTGTGAATGACTGTAGTCACCTTTATGTAAGGGTGATTCTTGGTTTCTAAAAAACTAGCGTACTACAAACGTACTTGAAAATTCGCCAGTAAGCAATACAGAGTGGTTTAGTGAAAAATGCGCGACATATTCTAACTATTTAATAATTGAAAAAAAAAAACAGAAGACACTAACCAGTCATTGCCGCACTCATAGGATGCGCATAACCAGGGTGTCCTGGATGGTAGCTCGGATGTCCCGAAGGATGCCCGCTTTCGGTTACGGCTCCTGGGTGGATGGGTCCATTTGAAGGATGTGTGCTGTGGGTGGCCACAGCACCGACGCTTGCCATGTTCATGCTGTGAATTTGTTCATGATAACGCGCTACCGATTGACCCCAGGAATCTATAACCTTTTCATTAACACCAACACTGAGTACAGGCACTGCAGCAGAACAGGTCGCACGTGACTGCTGGCTGCCTAGCCCCAGCAAAGAGTTGTACTGCAAAACAAAGTAGAAAAATATTTGTCTGTTGCAACATTCGTGTGCAGTGCAATTACAATGGGACTTCCCAGCGTTTCCCATAGCCAGAAATTGGTCGGCGCGATTCACAGTGTCGACTGGATGTGAATTTCTCTACTGGATGGTTGTTTCAACTTAGAACCTTCTAAAAACTTGAGAAAATATGTACTGTTCGATAGGGAGACCTACTTTCTAAACTCCTATAGTGCGCGTTCATGTTCCATAAGTATTGAACTTCTATAATGATATTCTCATAAGCAGGCACTGTGTCTTTATATCAAAACGTTGTTGCTTTTTGCGGTACTCATAATTCACTCTTAAGGCTACCAAACAGGAATGAGACGGTGCGTCGTTTCATGTTAGTTTGAAAATGCTAGTTGATCTGCGCATCCATTCTAGAGGATTTACCTGATGCTGCGCGAATTGATGTCGATTTGCCGCGGCCGCGTAACTCTGTAGCTCATGACTTGTTAGCTGGCCTGAGCATCGATAGCTCGCTGCCGACATGTAATGTGACCATGGATCATAATCGCTAACCGATGCCATCGAAGCGACGGACGTTGACGGCGCTGACGCGCTATAGAACTCAGAAGAAAGCGGCAGACTTGATGATGTCGGCGCAAGCGATAGATATGACGGAGAAGGGCCATTGCCTGTTCCAGCAGTCAGTTGTGACGGCGATGGACCTCCTAGGTGATTTGGATGTGATGGCGAATGTGCCCCCTGAAGATGAGATGACGGCGAAGAAACTCCGAGTTGCGGGCTCGATTGCGACGGTGGCGCCAATTGGGGATAGGATGATGTGGATGATGGTGATGGTGGGTACGAAGCAGGGCCACCGCTCCCGCCGGCGGCAGCTGTGCTACAGCTGGGAATTCCTGTTACTGGTGTTGGAGTGGAAAGAGGAACGGGTAGAGCCTGAGAAGGGCAGAAAAACGACGCTGGAAGATTCCGCTGTGCAAGTGGTTTTGAATCTGAAAGCAAGTTTAAGCGAGAAAATTACTCAGGTTCATACAAAGTACATGTTTATAGTACGGATTGATATTGGAATTAATGCCTTCCATTTTTTGTAACACATAGCTTCTTGTACAATTCATTCGAGCTTAATTGAAACGAGCGCCTTTACCGTTATTAGAAAAGCGTTAACCTATCTCACTCGAAATTCACTCGCTTTTCTCGCCACTTATCTGCACGCAAATACAAAGCATCAGATCAAATTTGAGTATCAACAATAGTTTTTGTTCGACCAGTTTCTTCCTATCATTCAGTGCTTACTTGTATAATTACTTTGTAACTTCCTTCAGATCACCGCAAGTTCCTCCTTTCGTAATCTATTGTTTGAACCTCACTCTTGAGCCATGTGTAGCTCTTGACCGGAGCTGGTTAGCAAAATGCCGATCGTTGGTCAACACTCCACTGCGAGAGAATCATTAGCAGCTTAATTGATGAAAATACCTGCTGCTCCATTCGACAGCAAGGCTTGATGAGGTCAGCAAAGACGTGAGCCAAGTATCCATCCAACAAGCAAGTTGCAACAGATTACTGAATAAGGCTATACAGATAGCTGTGTTAGAATGCAACTGTGACAAATACTCCTCAATGCACAGATCGTGTATATTGGGTACCGTAAATGGACCTTTCATTCTTAGTTCTAAGTTGATAATACATCATCTGAAATCAATTGAATCGAACTGCGCTGGATATCTCAGCATGACAAAAGTTTACTAATTCAACATTGTTCAGACATCCTATTAGCTTGCCATATTATTAGCAAACAGCGTACAGTTAGAGATATCGTTTGTTAGTCAACGTATATGGGCAACCATTGATGCTCATTTAACAGCACCACGTTTACCTCGATGACTCAAATTCCACAAAATGATCTTGGCTTTAACTTTATAAGTTACTGCTGTTGGTTAATGCATGCTAACAAAAGCCTTATGTTTGAAAAGATTAGAATATTACTTTACTTTTGTACGTTAAGCTTTTATCGCAGCCATCGGCGCTGGTAGTTACTTGATCTACTCAGTTTCGGCTGAAAACATCAGCGATCGCGGTTCAGTATTTTCAAGTGATATATGTAATACAGTCGTTTTAAAAAGTGTTACCTAGTCCCATAGTTTTTCTAAAAATTCATCTAAAGAGTGGTTAAGATAAGTTTCGCTAAAATTCAAAAGATACTCTTTTACCCAGCAGCTATCGTATATTTGAAAGGTTTCCGTACAGAAGAGCCTAAAATAAGTTTGGCAGTGCATTCTTCACAAGAGCTGCGTAGTTTCCATTCTGGCAGCAATGTGTTACACTGAACCGGGCGCTTTTCCATAAAGAAACCGGATTTTTTAGCACTTGTTGTGTTTCTAGTTTTCGGAATGTTTATGATGCAAATTTTCATTTGTCGTTGTGTTGTTACGTGGTGTTACGTTGTTCAGCAAAAATCTACAACTCAATTAACTTTAGGAACGTTTGTGCTGCGAAGTTCCTCATGATCTTTTATTACATTTTCAAAAGTAGCAAAGCCATTTAAAGGACTTTGAGGTCTGGACTTAAGTGAAGGCATTTTTTCCATTTAAGAAAGAACTCAGCGTTTCATCTGAATTCTACTAACAAAATGCCTTATTATTCCGACAAACTTTTTGCATCCCTCGACCGACATACTAACTTCTTGTCTCCAGAACCTTCTTAGGTCCGGAATTAAAAGGCTTGTCCAGATTTTTGAGACCCTTTTCACTAAGAAATGTATAGTTACTAATACGATCATTAATTTGCCACTGACTGAAAGCTGTGGTAATCCGTAGCCGCCAAGTCCGAGGAATATCGTGCGCGCAAAGACACCACATAATCTAGCACTTGCGGAGCGACTTTTATAGTCCTTGCTATGCGCGGCCTGGCATTGGTGGAGAAGAATGACTTTGCCTCATTTATCGGGTCCTTTCTGTTGGGTAGGCTCGTTCAGTCGACGCGATTGGGCTATACACAGACCTTTGTTGTTCTATTTTTCTCAAGCATTTTCCAGTGCATAAGGCCGTTCTAGTCCATCAAACGCAATGGAGTTAAGCGAGATAGATATTTTTCAGAACCACCCATTCCTTTCTTTGCTTCATATCAACGTAGAGATATTAATCGGCGTCACCTCTAATAGTTTGTGGCTGCGCGAAACGTTAGGGGTCAATGAAAAACTGCATTTCTCTTTACGCCAAGAGCCCACTCCAAAACACATTTCCAACAGATTTTCGACAAATTTTCCAACAAAATTTCACTATCCTGGATGCAATAGCGGTATTCTAGTGTTGGCAGCTCATTTTCTGGGCTAATTATTCTTTGCCACCGAGGTCCTCATCGATTACGAACCGATACACTTGAACGAAGTAATTCGGAGTCTTTAAGTTTAAAATTCTATTTTTGGACCTAGCAAACTTGTGCGAGTAGTCCTTTTGCTATAAGGTTCTCGTTGTATACGGCATAAATATCCTAGGCTACTTTAGACTTCGGAACAAATTAACATAGAGAAACGTTTTTCTCTAAAAGCTCCATATTTGAAGCTATTTGATGTAAATATTCGTTTATGGCACAGCAGAATTGCTACAAATCTTCAAAGTAAAGAAACAGTGCTTTCAAATAGTTCATAGAAGTAAACAAACACTAAAGAAACGCAAAAACTAAAGTAAATATTAAAAAACTAATTTCATTCGTGTTTCAATTTAGTACACACAGCCACTGGCTATCTAGAGATTTTACAAATGATCGACTTTGACCGAAAATATAATAACTCCGCATCCGAATTGAAATGCCTGTTCTTTTTATATGAAATCTATCTTCCTCTGCTTTCTAGTGCTAGTACATGTTACGATACTGTCGTTAGAAAACCATTTTTAAACCGCTGTGGAAGACACTTACTGAGGCTAATATTTGGTCTTCCATTTGCGAATGCTCCGAATGTAGCTTGACACCATCTCCGTCGCGCCTAGATCCCGGGCTCATACGTGGAGCAGTGTATTCAACGATTTTCGTCATCTACGTCCAGCCCCGACCCGCCGTTCGACATAATGTCACACTTTTTTGATCGGATTCAAGTCGAGTGAGTTTCCCGAAGCTATCTTCGATCGAAAGCAACAGTATTCGAAATTTTCAGGTGTCTTTATTTGATTGATCGATACCTGTATATATCACCTCAAACTGACGAAAAATAAAACCCTTTGTACAAAGTGTTTTTTACTCGCGGCATAAATTTGTTCAGGCAAAACAAAAAGAATACAAATCCTTTTTTGAACCACTCTCTGCAGTGTAGCTCAATGGGACGTTTGTCGGTATGAGTGAATTAATAATAAAACATTAGAGAATAAATATATGTATATATGTTTTTTAAATCATTTTTAAGATCATATCAACATCTTTGGCCGAGAACGAAATGAAACTAACAACAACCACCCACCCACCCACCCACCGTAGACCACTTTACAGGACACTGGATTTGATTTCAGACTATGTAATAGTTTGCATCGAATTACGCGCGATCACTATCGGCTTATTGTACATTTACGTATAAAATATTTTGTAGTAAGATGAAGCCCAATAGAGCTTCGAAATCATTTCCTTTTTATTTAGAAATAAACTAGGTATACCTATTACAGCGTGGCTTTAGAAGTAGAAGAGAAACTCTTTTAAGCCCAAAGCTACGAAGTTTAATGTCGCCTACCAAAAAAAAAAAAAAAAACCACAGGAGAGAAACATCTTTCGATCCCACCTAGCAAAAGAGATATTCCAGAATACCCCTATAGTGTTTACTAGTAGGGAACTTGAATGGATAGCAATGGCAGCTCTTTCACCACTAAGCGAGGCCTCCGTGGGAACGGTCCGAAGCCATTGTAGACTATTTAAGCCAGGCCTGAGTACAAATACCCATACCCGTGAATGTATAAGCCCTCAGTACTGATCTTCGTACTGAGCCTGAGCTCAATACAAAAGCCAAGAAAACATTAACTTAACTGTATCTGCGACAGCGGATACCAAGTGACAAGTGCATCATGCAGAGATAAATTACCCTGATCAAAAACTATAACTAAAACAAGTTAGTTAGTAAATTATTTGAAATAGCTAGTTTTTTACTCTAAAATTATGCCTCAATACTGGGCTCCACATTTCAAAGTCACTCATAAAAAATCGTCTACCATCAGGATAATTGAATCGTTTGCAATGGCTGTCTTAAGCCTATTTAAGGCTCACCGGAACACGCATTGCACTCAAATAACAATCACAGAACATCTTCGAAAAGTCTCACAATCTGGCTATAAATAGAACGTCATATTTATCGATATCGATAGCATGGCATGGCAATTAAAGCGTTCAACTATCTTAGCGGGCGATCTAATTCAGTATAGTTGTTCCGGTTATAGCATAACAGTGTGCTGTAACTGTGTGCCCAAACAGAATTACAAGTCTTCGCTTGATTATCTATTCAAATATAGATGGGCGAACAATTTAATATCTTGGATCTTGAACCTATGCTATACAACACTCGACAGTGGACGAATAGATCAGAGGGGAACGAAGCGGACGAAAGCAGGTCATCGTTTGGTAGAGTATTAAAATATTTGCAGCCAAGCTTCGGTGTGACGATTCAAGCAGTCGCTAACTTATTGGCTGCACGTGACGAGGCGCGTGTCGTCTGCACCTTGATGATGGGTGTATCGATGGGGGCTTTATTCCATTGCCGGATACTTCTTCCCAGTGCGGATTTAGCAGTATGTACTTTGGCAACAAGCCATGTCGCCCAACCGGCGCCTGATTATTAATGTCCAACGGTAATCACTAAAATGATCGCCTCATAAAGCCTGTATTGTGGTCCTGATCTAAAACATATTTGATTACTCTGTATGCCTGCATTTAGCAGGCAGTCGGTCGTGTTCCCGAGTTCAAGTAGAACGTTTGGTTATTAGTGACGAATATTAATATAATCACGGTGGTATTGATATAACAGTAATGATCATCCTTAGGAGAGCTTCAGCAATTGAAGCTGATTCGATCAAATATGGAAATTATTTTCTATAGCATCAGGTTGTTTTGAAGCATGAAGTAAATTGATACTTTCGGAGGGTAAAGTACTGCCTCGAGTTAAAGTCTTGTTAATTGTATCTATGTATAAAGATGTATGTCTAAAGCAATACACGAAACAACCGCCTCTGCCAGTTTAGTACACAGTATATTAGGTATTGCAAAGCATGACTAGTTTCTCGCCGTATGGGAATTCCTTTTCTAAGATAATAAAAATGTATTCAAGTTGAACTTAACCTTTTCAACTACGCTGCCACAGACTCCAAGCTACGGTATATGATATGTGTAATACAGTTTACGCTTTACAAACGCTTTACGAAAATAAATAATGGTGATAATATTTCCTATTTTTGAGCTAAAAAAAAGCTCCGCTCAACGAGAATGTCTCCTGGTTTTTCCGAAACAGCACAACCTATACCATTTTTAGCGTTATCTTCCCGAAGATCTCATGGAGCAAGGAGTCTGAAAAGGTTTAATCCACGAATGCGTTCGGATCGGAGCAGTATTCGTATGCATTGGCTAGAATGTTTGGCTTAATTTTTTCGTTGGGCAGATGCGTTGTTTAGGTTGCATCGTTACGCACGAGGTTAAAAACTGACCGCTAAATCTTGTTTGCGATTGAAGAATTCTAACAAAAGAAGAACGCTGTCTCATCGTCAAACCAGCTATTATATCGCACCTACTACACCCTTTTCATTGTGCGGATGACACGATCAAGCGCCCCCCTGTGATACTTGATTTCTCCAACCTTTGCACACACCCATTCAGGCAGGACCCCTGGACGATTGCCCGACAAACGCAGTGACTTCCCTAGAAGGAAAGCAGTCTCAGTTTACTGCGGCCTTTTCGATGATAGCGTCAGAGGTAGGTCTGCTCGTCGGCGGTGGTAAAGTGTAAATAGGAATAAATCAATTGAACGTGTCATACTGAATGTACGGATTAAGGAGAGCAAGCCATTATACAGCGACACTATCGTCTACCATAGGATACCGAATAATTTCGCCTGTCGGCTTACCGATGGGTGGTGGGTTTGCGCGAAATGTTTATAACGGGTAAAGAAAAGGCAACTATAGCAAGAGAACCGAATAAAGCAATTTCAAAATTGTTGAGCGATGGCGCTTATTGGTCACTGAGTTTTTACTTTCCGAAGATAATATTGATCAGAATACGCTGGGCACTTTTTGTCTGACATTCATTACTTTCGGCACCTGGCGCACTATGGTTATGCTCAAATAGCTGTTTTTTTTTTTTATTTTTCGCTATAACGGCATGAACTATTTCGAATGGATAAAAAAGAAAATGAACTGATATACATCGTTTCAGTAAACAATCCTCAGCTGGCTGAACTATTTATCTATCTGTAAAGACATGCGGTCTTTGTGACCTGCGCGGCTTGAGACAGCTTCAGAGACCGGAAAGGCGGGATTCAAACAAAATACCTCTTTATATGTCCGGAGCATAGTTTAAAGAAGGGCAGTTTCTCGGATCAGGGTGCATGCATCGACACTATAGTTCATAATCAATCAACTGACAAATATCGGTTATCGTATGTGGACCAAAAGGATCTGATTATGGTACCATCAATATACCGAATGCAGTTTGTACCTGAGAAAAGTACTGGACGAATGAACCTAACCAGATGGAATCGCGTTCGAATAGAGGTTTGCAAAATCTGGGCTTTTCTTACCGCTTAACAAAAGCGGTCCTTAGATAAATCGAACCCAGCGACAAATATTACCCTAATCCTAGCTATTTTTTTTACAGTGTTGGAATATTTATATGTATTTTGTCATTAGAAAGAGATTGGGCAGTGGTATAGTCATGTTGCTCGCAGGTGAATCTTTTGCCTTCAAATCAGAGTTTAAACTCGATGTTTCCATGCAATTAGTCACCCATAGCCACCAACTAAGCCAGTCAAATACAGGGGATTTTCGCACATTAGCGAGTTACAGCGAATGTCGGCAAGTTACTGTGGGTATTAAGGCTCAATGAACCCACTAGGGTAATCCACTTTGTTGTACCCGACAAATAGTCGACTACTCAATTGCTACAACTGTGTCAACCCTCTAAGCCCTGAAGCTTTCATCTATTCCTTGCAATTTTGCATGTACATGCACCATATCAAAATCTCCCGTAGTCGAACGCGTGTTGTGATACGTACACCTACACGGTAGAGACTACAGGGTACAATCTGGTAGAGCAACTTGTGATAACCAATTACGGGTCACACGATGATGGCACACGAATATGTCGTTTGATCCACACGTCGTACAGGCATATAGTAGCTCATAGAATATCCTGATACCTCTTCTCTTTGTCTTGTAGTTAAAAGTGCCCTATGTGTCCTCTGTAACAATCCCATGTCACTCATATTCGAGTGCACTGAAGTGTGTGGCGGTAAGCGAAGCGTTCGGCAAACCCCACGGCTTGTAGCAGCAGTAGCGCCAGCTTCCCCTGAAGAATCTGCTACTTAGAAGCCGCTCCTAGGAAACCGGATGAAATGCTTCTCATTGAATTCCCGTAGGGTTCCGCCACGTGTCTGAATGTTTTCGCGATGCAATGTCTTCGTTACAGTGGGAAACATATGACTGAAATATCGCGTTTTCTATGAGAACAAATTCTAAGAACTTCAGCCTTTTGTCTTTGCTATGCTCGTTTGATGTTTGAGACCGCCTTGATTTATTTCAAAATTAGCAAAGGTATGTCTTTTGTCCTTTTTGTTGAGCGAATAAACTTTGTGCATGTTTTTAATAGAAATCTACGTAGTCAACGTTTTCTTCTATCCCAAAAATTCAATGGTGCAATTTTTGTTTCGTAATTAAAACTAATATGACTGCATCTCATGTACCAACCGTATATCATAAAGCTGAAAATATGTTTTGGTGAAAAGGATGATCAGTGCCGATTTGTAGGGAAAACATCAACGCATGTTTACAATTAGTTCTTCAGAAACGGGCAGGGTAATTTCGATAATGATGTTGTTTAGAGCCGCTGTTAAAATATTTTCATGGCAGCGCTCCAGCAATCAGCTGACTGCAATTATTAGCCTTTGGTGGACCCAACAATGATAACGCTGAATTTGCCAAGATCGAAGAGGTTAAGTATCATACCCTTCGGTTTTGTTATCGGTAGGAAATCACCGCAAATAAACTCAGTTTACGGATTTTCTATGCAGAAATACCATCTCATAGATTGTCCTTACTTTTTTTTTGTATGGTTAAAGACCCGCTAACTGCCCCTGCTATAGGCCATGGCAGCCATAACAATATACAATACGTATGCATATTCAGAAACAGCATCAGTGCTTGCTTCCCGATGTTCGTTTCTTGACTCCACGGGTGTTTCATTCAACTGGCGAATTTTCAACGCTGCCAAGATCCCTTTCGTCACGCCATCGCGAATATATCAAGCCGACTGCAAACACTCCTTTTCATTCTCAATTGACTACTTGGCCTGCTGCTAGCAGCTGAAGTGTGACCCATAAGGGCCTACCTTTCGTTCTCTTTCCTTAATACCTTTATATATATATTACAGCTTTAGAGCAGGACGAGACAAGGGTTGGTGTGCATACCTTCGCGACATTTAGCATGTCCTATCTCATTGTTTTACAGCGAAAGCGTGGCGGATAGATAATTGTAGGTACGCTATAAAAAAGGACACGATGGTTGAAATGGCCTGCTCAACAGCTCTCAAATTCCATGTAGCTTCTGTCCCGTTTTCGCTTTTTGGATATTTCATGTCGATGTGTGGTAACGCAGAACAGTATCATGATAATAAAATGCTACGGCTTTTGAGTAAAGGTCGCAGATGCGATCTTGCGTATCTATAATTCGTTTAACTGAACGGGTCCAATTGATTTTGTTGAAAGTGTTTTATAAAAATAAATCTGTCAACACAAATATTTAAGTTAGATTAACATATCCTTCTGCAAAAATCCGCTTCATCTGTCTTTCCATATAACAGCAAGTCAAATAGCTCCGCCTCCTCCTACCCGTACTGCCCAGGGTCTACGGGCCTGCTTTGCCCCGACAATCTCTGTCTTCGACGTTTCATTACTATCATTCCCTCTAGCCTATAAAAAGAGACCACTCTTTACTGCGAAAATCACTTGCTTCCTCCTTTTGAGTTTCCAGCATGTTTCCCAATGTCTGGTGCCTTCAAAAGATTCAAACCCTGATTTGGCCCCAGACTATTTCTGCCCGATATTGCGCCCACAAATGCTAACTCATACAGATCGTACACTAGACATGACACGCCTTACGCAATAAAACTACTGGTGGTAAAGATTTTAATAGTACGGCTCTAACGGTGCTACGCGTGGAATTGCGCTTCACTAGAAGAAACTACCTAGCTGAAAAAATTCGACGTTTTTTTAACAAGCTCTTCTTTTTCGCTCTTTGTATCGAAGGATGCTCTACATTACGCTACCTGACGAGAATGTCCCTGTTTATGATACATATATGTAGTCGTAAAGTCAACACGGAAAAACTTTGCTTAGTGTGACTGCTTCTGTCAAAAAATATATGTAATAAACTCAAAAACTAAACAGAAAAATCATCATTCAAATACTCATTTCTGGACAGGAATACTATAACTGTAGGAGATTTTGTAGGTAATTTGGTCGGATGTCCTGTAATAAGAGTCAGCTTTTGGCCAACAGGTCAAAAAGTTAATTACAGCTTTGTCCACCCATCATTTGACCGATTTTCTTCTGAGGCGTATATGTGAGTGATGCACCTAGCTCAGACCAACCCGTCATAAGTTATTTCACGCTAATGAGCGATGCCTATTATAACAATAGCCTAAAACTATAGAGTGGATTAGAAGTTCGAGTATTGACAAGAGACAATTATTCAGTAGTTACTTGAATTACCTAAAGGCAGGAATTTAGTACAACATTTGCTGTGCACTCTCAACCCAAAATTAGGCGGTCTTTTTTGAAATCCGATTTTTCAGGAGGGCGTACCATTGAGTGTTTCCTGATATCTACTTGTCTCTTGTGCCGCAAAGATAAGTTATCGCCTTTATGTCCATGTCAATTAATTTCAGATTAGTCCTCAGCTAGTAAAATAAATAGAGGTTGTGTACGTTTGGGGCAGATGTCAATGAGGTCGCTAAACACGTACGAGATTACATCCGGATAATTTTGAAAGGGATTAACTGTGTTAGTATTCCCTTTCATTAAACTATGCTCAACAGTGATAGCGTTCCACATGTTAACGAAAAAAGGACCTTGTATTGGAGTCATAGCTTGGTAAATTCAACTCCGCATAGTATTGAACGCTGTTCTGATCCGCTGTTCTGATCAAGTATAACAGTGTTATCTAAGTGATTACTATTATTAATCAACTACATATCGCTAAATTGTACAATTCGCCTTGTTCGATGATCTCTAGAAAGATACTGGGTTTGACTATTTCAAAGACGGCCAAAATTATAATTGGCATAAAACATAGCATCATGGTTACAAGTCTTTTTCTTTGTCTGAAAAGAAATTAACACTTCGTTTTATTCAGATCAAAGCCAAGTCGCCATTAGCAATTGCTATAAATAGTCTCTACTGATTTTCGTGGTCCTTCATAAGCAGGATGTCTCAAAAATCTTTCATGAGAAAGCCCGTCGATCAGTGATACCTAAATCTCTATAGGCCATGCTGATGACTAGACGCCCGGTCCCGAATCAGCTTTTGAAAAAAGCAATTTTAGTAGGTTACTTTAGCATGGATGCTGTGTGTGGAGCCAGCTCTGTAAGCCTTTTTGAGCAAAGGACAAGTATTCATATCGTTAGATGGAGTCCCAAATTTGAAAAGGTCGATGCTCAACCACTGAGAACTTTTCGCTCATCATTCGACAAGGCCCTATTTAGCAGAGAATTTGTTTCGCTCTAACTTTTGGAATTCGTAAGCACAGTTGTTGCGGCAATATGTTCCCAAGCGTAAAAACAGGGTGACGTAAAGGCGAAGAGATGGAGTAGAACATATGGTCATTTAGCTACTAAATGTTTAAAAAAATAATAATATGAAATGTTATTTGTTTGGGCGCAGTCACGTTTGCTTGACATTCCTCTCGTCGAAATAAGTCCGGGTAAATATATATATATATATATATATATATAAATCCCTAAAAAAATTACCTTAACTATGAGAGGGAGGATATCTACATATGTATATAGATTTCAAATACTCCCTCGTTGTTTTCTCTCGGTCTATCTATTGTCGTATGTAGAAAACGATAGATGCTAAATGTAGCGCCCTTTAGCGATTGTCAGATGAATCTACTAGCCGCTACGAGAAGTTCAGTGTAACCCGGTCCGCTAGACATTGGCGTGACACAACGTGACATCTACTCTTCAATATGTGACATGACTATTTCAGTGACTGCTACTTGTCGAGCCTGTGGAATACCGTCCACAAAAATCGCCAGATCTCTTCCGTCACCAATAACAGCGCACTGACAGCTGAATGCTCCTGCTCTTGCTGCTGCTGTCGTCTGCAAACATGGCTACTGTTATATTAGACTAGCCACCATCACCAATACTGCCTCTCGTGTCTCTCTATCTAAATAGAGTTTCGTTTGTAAAGAACGCCCGCATGATGCTTTCATAGCGGTAGTTACTGATCACTGTTGTGGAGCAAAGCGACGAAGGCATTGCAGCTTGCTGATGCGCGAATTGGATTGACTAGTGAGTGGTCAGGTGATAGGTAGATGACAATGAAAGCAGATCAGGCACCAGTGTGAGCAGGTAGAATCGCGCAGAATTTCGTTATACATGCGTTTTTGTTGCAGAAGTAAAATTCCGCTTACACGAACGCATCCAGTAGTATTATCACTAAACTAGCCCCTAGAACACCATCTAGTCCGAGAGGCGACTGATATGGTCTTCCCCTTCGGTTAGGAACAAGCGAAGAGGAGAAGAAGCTCTGATCGCGCTCCCACCGGCCGCTTGTCACAATAGAAAGAATATGGAATATACTTGTGGCCGATCCCGGAAGGCGCTTGTTTCCATCAGTGTCGGCCGGACGATGAGGCGACACCCTTCCAGGCTCTTCTTCGACAGCAACAATAGAGTTGCTTTGCTGCTGGCTATGATATAGGATCAGCGATCCTGTTCTGACGCCGTTTAGTTAATAACCAGCGTCGACCTGAATGGCGCCGTGCAGTGTCGAAAGCATTGACGCTATCTTTGGCCGGAGCAGAGGATTACGACGATGACAGCGTAATAACATTAGCGCATGACAACATAAGCGTCCAACTGAGAGCAAACTATGTATCGTGCGTATTTATAATACATGCACACTATATATGCGTGCCAGTTAACAAGCGTTCTTCCTCCATTACTCACACACACGCACCTGAGCCATTCAATTTCAAAGATAATCCTAGCCAAGCTTTTAATGTATCATATATTCAGGGGTAAATCAAAAACCCAATCTTGGTCAAAGAGAAGTGACCTAAAAGCCATTCTTGCCCCCCATTCGGCTACGTTGGTAATCTTCGAGCATCGCTCATACTAGTACTTACTGTTTCAAGATTCGTTTCGCTTTAGATTACACACTGCGAGTCAATTTCTTTTAAATAGCGAGCGTTTAATTGTAACCGAAAGCGATAAAACTTGATTGGAATAAGAAAGAACCCTAGTGTCAACGATTAGTATTAAAATATGCCTTATATACATGCAACCACTTCGATTCATTATACTGGAGTGGCTTTTATCACTATGTGCTTTATGTGCGCAAGTGGGTCTTCGCCATCAGTCTCATTGTAAAATCAGTTGTGTAAAAATAGATGAATGAAATGATTATCCTGTTTAATCTATCGCGCATTACGAAATCGTTCCCATCTGATAACTCTTCTTCTTTTCTTGGCTGTCCTGCATTGTCCATTGGCCTGATAGGAACAGTAGCATTGCCAGCGCTCTACGCCGCACTCAATCAGCGTTTCCCTTATCCCCATGGGACACCACCACAACGGCAGAGCGTTGTTTCGAGATTTAGCGGCATTCATCAACAAAAAGGCGCTTATATATA
>NW_019213867.1:0-39429 GCF_002532875.2 Varroa jacobsoni | reverse complement strand
ATAGAAAAGAAGCCTCTTGACGCGTGTGTGTGCATGTATGTGTGTGTTACTTTTGACAATGGGTCTCGCCCTAGCCGTAGATTCGTTGTCCACAAACGCACTAGATAGGAAAGCCTGGACGACAGCGCACGCATTAAACTTATCTACATCTTATAAGGAATCGCGTGGCCCTTTGGGTACTACGGAGCTGTAAAAGATGCTTTTGCGGTCGGTACGGGATCGCGGTCCTAACGACACAAACAGTCTCACGACTAGTCAAAGCCCTCTAATGGAAAAGGTAGTATTATCTTATAGTAGGTAATGGGCAGCACGAGCGATGCTCACGCCGGTGCTCACCGCGCTGGTGGAAGCTATTAGTAGGCGTCGGAACAGTTCCTTCAACGAGAGCACGAACGAATCGAGTGAGCGGTGCCCTGCATGTCCGTGCTTAATTGGAGAAGAATGGACTGTCTGCACATTACGCGCACCACCGCTTGAGCGGGACCTTAAGTGCCGCCACCCTCCTTTACATAGAGCGCGTCAACGAACGAACGACAGAGAGCGACAAAGTGAATGAGGGCCTGCTAATAAAAGGCCGAGCCATACGTATTTGCTATGAACTGGCAAATGGCTACGTAGTGAACTCTGGAGAACTGAGCGCGGCAAGACCATACACAACGAAACCGATCGTTTAAACACAAACAGATACTGCAACTACACAGCGTAGCAAGCAGCCAGTTTGCTAACGTTTCATTGGAAATTTCTGCAGCGCCGAATGAATTCGCTGGTGATGGTGGGGCTGGCGGAGGGACAGAAGGTAAAATCCTCCAGTCGGAGGAACCAGGCGTCGAACCCGTCACCGTCATCGCCACAAGCACCAACAAACATCATCGTCGTCATTATCGAGACGAAGAAGAAGAAAAAGAAAAGAAGAACCGGAAGAAGCGGTCGATGTGAAAGCGGAATCGCGTCGCTTCTTCTTGATTCAGTCTTCATTCATTCAGAGACTTTTAGTCCGGAGACGCTAGTCTGCAGTCTCCAGCGTCCATGACTAGCAGACGGAGGATAGGACATTCACAGTCGCAGAATAAGAAGCAGGGAAATCGGGTGCCGATATCTGCTTTCAGCAATTGAGGTTAATCGGAGACTAATGGTGTCTGGCCAAGGGGGAGAGGACAATGTTTAAAGTTAAAGAGATTCTGCTCGATACGCTAATATTGAGAATGTCAAGGTGCTGTTAAATTAAAATTGAACACCCTTGAAGGGTTGCTGAAACGCGTGGATAATGAGAAAGCTCTCAGTATTTACTTAGATTTCTTTTCCGTTAGACAAGCGGATATGCCAGTAACTGTTTCCGCACAAGGGACTTTCTAAAAAGACTTTTTTAGAACATTTTTGGAACCTTAAGGTACCATAAGTTTGTACATTCGTGGTAGCGGGTAAACACAAAGCGATGTTGAGGAATCATTTAAGCGTGCTATATGAGTTAGAATGCAACAGGCACAATCGTTAGATCAATGGATTGAAATTTCCAATAGGTACGAACTGTCGACAAAATAATACTTTTGTGTTTCAGTATATTTCAAATTTGAACCAGTTTACGACGAGTCAGGGCTGGGTTTTCACGGAGACTATCTACACATTTTTTTGGGTCGCACGAACCCGCTTTCTCATCGTTTGAAAGGGACTAGTCCTAAACGGTGGTACCATCCACCTCACGTGCTCTATAACAATAAACACCCCCCGCGCATAGCCCATTTCTAGTCGGCGTCAAGTCAATCGGCACCAGCTGATACCTTATTTTATCTATAACGATAGCAGAATGTCTCTGATATCCTTAATTCCAAAGCAAAACCAGCATTGCGTAATAAGGTACTACGGAGTGTTATTGCGGTGTCTGACGCATTAAAAACCTATTTGTGTAAAAATTATAGATAAGTAAAATGCGGGTACAAAGATTGCCTGTTATTCATAAAATAGGTGGTCTCATGTACCGAACGGGGGTTCCTATCATGTCTTAGAGTTCGCGCAAATGCTTGCTGTTATTTTTCAGAATGTGTTTCCCAAATTAGGAGCAATAGCTGCTTTGTTCTTTATACCGACGAAATTCTATTGTAAGTTTTATTCAGGGACTATCAGTTTCGTGGTAGTTTTTTTCGTAGCTTTTAGTATAGCCATGTGTCTATGCAGTGACGCGGCCTCCTCCTGCTCAGTCTACCTGATGGAGCTAGAACGAGAAGTTCGAACAATAGATCAGCTGAATGATCGGTGTGGAGATCCTAGGTGGATCGTAACTAAGTCTTGACGGGATGCAAGTAGTAGCTGCCCACGGTCCTGATCTTAGAAGGTCGACATCTTTTCCTCCTATATCCCCTTAGAAGCGATTCAGTTTCCGAATGCGAAAAAGGCCACGTCTGTAGACACGCTCACTGTATTTGTCTATGTGCCTGTTAGCGAAACAGCAAGCTTTCTCCCTCTTTCTCTATCTCATTGTGCTTTTCAAAGAAGAGTAACAGAACTCCAGTAGAGAAACCATCAATTTCAGAAGCATCAGTAGAAAAACAAGTCACTAACTATTCGTACACAAGTACGTAAGAGATATATTTGCGATAAGTAACTACAACGCATTGTCGAGTATTTACTCCGTTGGCGCACTGTTTGTGAGGGGAGGACAGCAGTGATGCTGTGCAGTAACCGGGAGTCTGGGCATTCAGCTTTGGGTTGAAACAAAGTGGCCAGCAGATAGGAGAGAGTAAAAGGAACTTGTCCCTGAGACGCTGTCCCTATGAAAGATTGGCGATCTCAAAAGATAGATGGGATACATGTTTGCTTTTTTCTTTCGTGTTATCAAAATTGTTTTGACTCTATGCCTAATTTCGATTACAGGATTACTGCCATATGCTTCGTTTCTTTGGTAAATGCGAGAATCACATAACCCTCCCACATATCAAATCATTTAAATGCGATGTTATTTTTTAAAAATGTCATGAAGGCTGTAGTTCTAGTGGAAGTAATATGGCGTCTTTTTTATAATAAAATTAGTTAAGGCGAATGCGCACTTGAGATATATGTATTATTTTAACACATATTTTAAGTCGGCCTCTCATATCATGTAGCCACGAAGGAGCGATTTTAATGCAAAATTTTTGAATAAAGGAGATCCTAAAGCAGTTACGATATATATATATATATATATGGCACTTTAACAATGTAAGGGCCGGTACATAATAGATATAACGAGGGAACATGTTAGGAATAGTTGTCAACGCTTTTTTCGACAGGAAACTCAATCTGTAAGAGATTTCGACTTAAACACTAACGACAGCCAAGAGATTTTATTTAAAATACTTTTGATTGCTTACCACCGATATTGGACATTTACTTGGACCTATATAGCTGACTCATAACGCGCAGATCTTGTTAGTGAAGCATCTAATAGGTTTATTGATTTCTATTTTCGAGATGGGATGTAGTTAACTAGTTAAATGAACGCTCCAGTGAGTCGTCCATTTAGACAGACAGACAGGCAGGCAGCTACTGTGTTCCAGATAGATATAACACTACGGGGTCGTAGCGTACTAAAATCGTATTTCTTCTTAATCATAGCGTGAATATAGCGTTCAAACGAGTGAGCAACGCACAGGAACTAAACAACACTGTGGTATTTGAAACAAGAAAAGGAGCTCCAAAAGTGGGAATATTCATCTTCGTATGGTACAGGTGAGCTAATCTAGGCGAGGAAGATAAATTTATAGGAATCTAACACGGCTCTTTAAGCGGTTAGCGGCAGACGTGTTGTAAAAGCTTCATACGAAAATGCCACTTTATTTACATGTATAGAATATAAATGTGTTTTAATTAAGTGACAGCTTGTTTTAGTGCATGGTAGATAATGATATGACAACTTAGATAACCATAGCGTACTATCTTTGGTACTCTCCAGGCGTACACAGAAAATATACGCAATAGCTTTTTGAGGAAGAACAATAACGACTTCTCTTACAGTATTTGTATTAACAAAGTAGAAGAATGAGTTTCTGCTTGTTTTTTTTTTTTGATTTTAATGAGATGTCGAAGAGGCTGTTGTATAATACATTACAAAAGAAAGCAGAAGAACTAACAGCACATACGCATTAAAACACGTTCTTTAGGCACAATGAAGATAAAAATAGTATATGAATAGTTTTGATGTTATGTATCTCGAACGAACAATGCCACAATAATCAGGTGTACCTGGACACTAACAAAATCAAGTGTCCTTGGAGTTTACGCTAAGGTCACTGGTTATACCTAAGCCAAAGACCTTTTCATTTTGCGTTCCAATGATAGTTGCCATTTTAACTTCGATGCAATTCCTCATCCCTGTTTGGTACTCGAAATATACAAGCTAGATGTCCACATATTGCCTAGCTTATGGTTGTCTTAACATTATGAAGAAACCAATACTCCGACTGATTAAAGGCAGCTGTGATAGAAGCGCAACTCTACTAGCAATAATAATGAAAAGGTCTATTTTGTCTGTTCACTCAAATCCGTCAATCTGTCATTTATTATTGATGCAATATGCGACATTTTCTAAATCCCCATTGTAAAATGTAGATACTATCTATTTGCTTTTATATTTACGATATCTCTAAAAAGACAATATCAGGGTTTAGTTGTTTCGATTTGTTCATCTTCACGAGTTAACGTGTATCTGTCGTGCGTTTTGTGGGAGTCAAGCGATGTTGGATTAAGTGGGTCGCGTGAGGATCTGATTTCCATGGCAGACCTTGAGGGGGCGAGGTAATGGCGCGGAAGAAGACTTTGTGCACAAAGAGGCAGTGCTGGTTATGCATCACAAGAGTCAATGGGGGTTAAACAGAGAGGGAGAAGTTGCTCAACAAGGAGACGGCCACTGATAAGAATTACTCGGATAGTAAACAAGATCCTGAAGAAATACTTAGTGGTTACTCCAAAAAGAAGTTTGGGAATTTCTAAAAACATCCTTATATTTATTTAATATTATCTCTAACTGAATCCGTCACCAATATCGCTATTGCTTAAAATCAGTGTTTCTTCATTATCGATATCATTCAATTAGCGCGCTTCCAAAAAGCGTAGCTTCCTTTCTTTTGTTTGAAAAACTGAATCAAAAGTGTCGACTTATGACATGACCGCATCGTTGTCCTTGCATCACACCCCTCTCGTCGTTATCATCATTTTATATATTTCAGCTAGAAAACGAATTAGTCAGCCTAAAAGATGCTTATTCTCGAAGTTACCTTCGGTCTCGTACCAACTATAGTACAATATAGTTCACTAAAGTTTATCGTTACTCATTTGCCATAATTCTGTTTTTTTTTTTATATATAAGTAAGTAGGTTATGAATAAGCATTAAATTCATAGCTCACTGGTTAGGTTATGATTTTCCTAGCTGCTTAATAAAAACAAATCCTCACTGTACGCTAATCTATATGTCAATCATGAATTTATCTTTTCGCTAGTCACTTTACTGTCATTAACCAGATACGATAGACTAGATTCCGCTATACTTAGCCATTTCCAGTTCTTTGAACAAAAGGCTCCTTGGTTACTGTGCAATGCAACTATTATCATCTCTTGATTGCCCGTAACATCAAAAGGGCAGATTTTCATACAATAACCTTTCCCTGTATATGTCATCAAGCATAGAAGTCAGTCGACCGTTTTAAAAGTACCCGCTCGTCAGCTGTTCGCGTGCCGGAACATCCTTGCCGTTGGGATCATTCTAGAGCGATCTGCCTGGGACAAGCCTGCGTGTAGACAGTGTTCAATTGCATGCGGGAAAGGTCGCTACCATTTTCTGTAGCAGAAAAATTGTGTTGAGTCTTTTTTTAGTTTCAGCCATTTGAGCATTCGAAATGGCCCATAACTCTGACCTAGCTGTGACAGAACAGCAGGCGGCACCAGCTTCTACAACCTAATAGAAGAAAAGTCCGTTCGCGCAGGGAAAAAGCCATTGTGGCCTTGTATGGTTGGTGTTCCGCCACGCGAAGCCAACGAGGCGAGACATGTCTAGCAATGACAATCATATATGATTAAGCTTCTTATATTTATCAAATGGGCGATCGATCATAATCTGATATCAGTTGACAGATTTGAGGCCTAGTGAATCCGGCCAAAATAATATTGATCATTTTCAACTCGTGACATCTCCGTTATCTTAAATTTTTAATTCAAAAGCAAAGGGTATTTGCTTTTACAGTCCTCGAACAGCTCAAAGATATCTGCTGCCGAATAGTCCTGCAACTTGTGCTTGATAGTCTGGTTAGATGTCTTTCATGATGGTACTACTGTAGCACACTTGCATAGGCTGGCGCTAATAGCCTCTCAAGAAAAAAAATTGCCGGTACTTATCTTCTTGCGGAACGAGCCGGACTAACAAGGTGTCAGATTCGCATTGCCGTCGAAAGGCGCTCGTTTATTTTTCATCAAATTAGACGTTGTCATTGATGCTTTGTACAAAAATTACACTGTCTTCACCGTCTCGATGTTCTTTCCTTTTTACTCGGAAATTACGGAAATCTATAGCTGTTCATGATGCGCCAGATTTTCTTAAATATGAAATCATGGATATATCAGAAAATCGCTCGATATGACAACAAAACAAGACGAAATTACACAGTAAACTCTGAACATTTACTCACCAGTGGAATCTTCATCATTTCGACGGCTTGGCCCTCCAAATCCGGCCTGGGCAAGGGCTTTTTGAAAGTGGTCATCAAGGGCAGATGCTACATCCGTCTTGAAGTACTTGATTATGATGCACTTCGATGAAACATAGGTGGCTTCGCCTACATCCTCTTTGCTTTCTGCCGACTCAGGCGGCGTGGCGCACACGGGCGCAGACGAAGCTGCGGAAA
This sequence comes from Varroa jacobsoni, assembly GCF_002532875.2. Taxonomy (NCBI): domain Eukaryota; kingdom Metazoa; phylum Arthropoda; class Arachnida; order Mesostigmata; family Varroidae; genus Varroa; species Varroa jacobsoni. The sequence continues at coordinate 32,565 of NW_019213867.1, read as the reverse complement.
CAATAGTAGATAGAGTGGACGATGTCGTCGATGGAAGGTCAATGGGTGCGAGGCGATTTGGAGATGACGTTCCTGCCACTGGCGAACCCGTATGAGTTGTATGAGGGGGTGAAGGCGTACTGTAGTGTTGATGCTGCTGGTGCTGATGGTGAAGTTCTTTTACAGGATTGTGTTGGATGCTACCACTGTTAAACTTCTGAAACTGCAAAATGTCGGGCTGCACTCATGACAAAAACGACAAAGGCATGTTCATTTCGATAGTCAGTTCATTCCATGTACAATTCATTGTTGTGTTGTTTAGTGAACTGTACGCTCTTCGCTTGAGCTGAGCGAAAAGTATATAGAGAATTTAAAATCAAAGTAAGTTGGCGAGAAATCTAGCGGATTGCAATCCATTGCTCTTTTCGCTGTTTCCATATTTAGGAATAACGCAAAACGCAAAATCCTCTGTTTTCAACGAAACAAGTTTATATAAAGTCCGTACAAAACACTAGGAAACATCTGTTCCCGGGGGGGGGGGGGGGGGGGAGGTAAGGCATTACGGCATGCATGAATAGTACTAGTAACAGGAAGGATACTGTACGGGTATCGCAGGGGGGAAGACTTTTGTAATGCAATCTGCTTGGTGGTACTTACCTTTTGTTCGAACGAAGCCGTAGGTGGGTAATCCTGGGGGCTCGAAGGCCCCCCAAGGAAATAGCCGCTTGTTGAAGGTAGATTAGCAGCACCTGTGCCGGGACTTGGCCGCTGATAGCCCGAAAAGTAGGCAGCAGAGTAGGGCTGGTACATCACATCCATGCAGCTCATCGCATCGACCTCAGCGGTCTTCCAGTGGCAGAAATTATTGGCCTCCGAGTGGCACTCAAATGATCAGACCCACAGCTCTTGGTAAACGACACCGATCTGCTATCTGCTATTTTCTTCTTTATAGTAGTCGCGCTCATTCACAGTGGCTCTGATTTCGCACAGCGTGTCACAGTCTGTGCTCACGCAGACTTACACAAAATATTGCTGCCATCCAGTGTCTTTTATCACTTATTTTTTTCCGGAAAAATCTCTTCTTTTATCGTGAGCGGTAATCTCCTGGTACACACACTGAAAAAACACACCGCACTGTCCTAGATATAACAAACCTATTCGAACTCTCCTTGTGCGTTTGTGTATCTATTCTATCAGTCCCTGCGGAGCTGTCGTGTCCTTGTCTAGACTATGCACTGTGCTATGTTCTAACTCGGACTCCGGCCTGAGCTTCGCCAGGGCAGCTCGCGAGCAGTCGGAGATCGTGCACCGAAGAGCCTGCGAAGGCGGAGCCTGCTGACGTCACCAAGGTAGGAAGTCTTCCTATGCGAGACTCAGCCGTTGGGCAGGAGCCGAAAACCGGGCTCACCCTCAAAGCTCCGCCCATGCATTAGGTTCCGGTCGTTTCAAATGGAGTGGCGTGGAGCGCACCCTACAAATTATCTTTCGTCAACCATTTTTCGAAATAGCAAGCATTGTCTCGAAACTTCCAAAACAAAAATTTCTTTAAATAGCTTAAATATGTTGTAAGTGTTTCTAATATAATATAATGATAGCGACCTGCAATACGGTTGCACATTCTGTCGTACGTTCACCCTCCCAGACATTTGAAAGCGGTCGGCCCAGACTGCAGCTGTTGGCCAACTGCTTGCGTTCGTTGTACGTCCAGTCAGACAAACAGACAGACCGAAAAATACAGCTACCGAACACGATGAGTGTGCGGTATAGCTGGCTGGCTAGTGAGAGTACATACACTCCACGTATATATATAGCGGAACGGAATGGTCAAAGGAAAAGGCAAGGAGCGAGGCCGCCATACAATGAATACAGCCAGCCAGCGTGCAGTGCCATATCTACCACTCCTGCTGCTTGCTTCAGCAGCAGCTTCTACGACCGCCACGCTATCGTAGTTGCTAGCACTAGTGTACGCAAGTAAGAGGCAGAGAGAGAGGGAAGGGGAAAAGGGGATCGAGGGGTGTCTGAGGAGACTGAAGAGGAGGTTGAGGACGAAGAGGAGCAGAACGAGCGCTCAGTGAAGTGCCTGAGAGCGAAGTGGTCTCGCTCGATGAAACTGACGGGTGCAAAACGGGAAAAGCGGGAAAAGGAGTCACTGAACGAGTAAAATGGCGAAAAGAAAAAAAAAAACCAAAAAGCAAGATGACACGAGTGCAGTGTAAAATAATTTCGAGGAAAGGCCTTCAAAGGGCGACGATGTAGAGTAGGTCGCGTGCAAGGCCCACGGCCTGAGCGATTCGACGAACAAACAAAATTAAACGTGAAAAATTTCATTTAAAATCGGCTGTACCTGCCGGCAAGCATCATTGTAAAAAGCAGCAATGGTAAAGTAAAAGTTAAATACTGCAGCAAAGCTGGACGCATTAACATATTTAATGATAACATTTTTATATACACGTACGTGCATATATTATAGTGACACCACACTAGTACAAATGCTATTTATTGTGACAACGCCCCGTTTGCTTACAGTAAGAGCGATAAGAAGATAAATGGTAATAAGAAGACGCTTCGATAAAGAAGTAAGTTCACTATTTTCGTTCCACTTTTCAACTACTTCTTCATTAATTTATTTTTTCATTATTATTATTATTAATATTAGTATCCCATAATACTTGTAATACACACGTGTACTCCGACATCCTCAAACGCAGCCGATCGAACAGTTGGTACTTCCGTTGGCAACAAAATACGTGTAATAAACGCTTGACGTGTTAGCTCTTCAAATGAGATTCATAGCTTGGAAAAATAATAACCAGCAAGTAAGTAATAAGAGCAGATTATCGTGGTATAGAAATTCGTGAAGGCTCACCGTGGACAATTGATTGCACTAAGTCAAATTCAAGCCAAAAGTTTACTTTTTCTTTTTTGTTCGATTATTGTACTCGTAAATAGTTTGCGCAAAGGTTTCATCCAGAGAAGAGTACACACGCCGTAACTAGGTGTATGAGGAAGCTTGCTACACTGATCCTGCTTCTATAACTCCACGAGACATCTTCGCTTCTATAGTAACTCGGATGGCCTATACGTAATTGATAAGCTGGTACTAAAAACTCAGGTTATCGTTGGACATCGAACTTAAGCGGGGAGCTAGCCCGGAACCCCAGAGGTCTGATTCGACTGCTCCACTACTCATATCACTGAGCTAGTCCTATTTAGTAGTGGCAATAGTCGCGAGTTACCAGAAACAATTTATCTGCTGTAATTCTATATCGATAAGATAGAACACTTTGTCCTCGCTCCTTATTCGTGCCCCTCAATGTTTTTGTCGTTGATCTGTCCAGTGTCAGTCGCGCAATGAAAGTATGTATCCAAGATGCGACAATGTTCTACGTAGCAATGCAACAAATTGGTAAAGGAGGTTTGGGACAATAAAATAAATGACGCAGTTTGTGAAGAAATCGATTAATTCTGCCTAGGCACTCAAATGCATTCCAACTTTAGTTGCACCAAATCTGACTACAAACGTAAATCTCCAGCTGGCAGATAGGTCCAAACCCAAGGATAGTGGGAAGTATGCTTACGCGTTTGGACGTAGAATCTGTTAGACAACGTATTGGTTCCCAGCTGGGCTCTTAGATGTTGACATCACACAGGACATCATGACTCTTCGTAATAAAAGATGTGACGATAGCGACGATTTGAAGAATTTCAACCATGCGATACGGAATGTGTGGAGAGTACTCTCTACATTCGTAGCTGTAGTGGACTAGTGGTAGTGATAGTAGCATGTTACAGTATATTATTCCATGAGATCTGTTTATGATGGCTTCAAAAGGCTAAAGTACCTCAAAAGCGTCGCGAACGCCCTGAGTGGCCGAAAATGCGAGGCCATATTCCTTCAGTGTCGGCGGAAAAGGATGCTACAAGTGGACGAACGCCTGCTGGTCTCTAGATAAACTTTTAGAAGGTGCACCTTATAATGGAAGTATATTCTGGATGCCATGGTTGTTCGTATATCGTAGTCTGCGTGTCAAGCGTGTTATCCGGAACCGACCGAATCAAAATCGAGTTGATCACGCGTCTCGTTAACAACATGCCGATTGATCGGATGCTTACCGCATCGAAGCATCTGATGGTAATAGACGAATAAGTAATGGACAACGACCTACTAAGACAACCCACATCTATGTTGATGGCAATTTGGGTCCACAGCGATCACCGTGGATGCGTACGAGCTTGCAGGACAGCTACCGCTAACTCAATGACTGCAGTAAATGACCCTATATGATGGCCTTAGTTGGACCTCTGTTTGCTGGCCTACAGACATTGGATTCCAGGGAGCTCAAATGGTTGAAGCTAGAGGTTATTTGATCATCTGCGTTGAATGTGGAGAAGCCTTAAGGGCGGCTATAGACGTAACGGGGTACAACAGAGACAAGGTCTCTAATTTAAAATATCGTTTGCTCACTGGTGGGATTTCAATCACTGTCCTAGGAAAATGTGATCTATTGTCTTTTGTCATGCAAGTCGATCAGGTCTGGTCAAATTCAAGTTTATGCAATACGGGTTCCGGTATAGAGGTTTTCGTGGAACGTTGTAGACACACGTGAGAAAAATAGCTATATTACAGACCAATTCAATTTTTGATTTTTGTTCTACTCATTTTATACATAAAATGAGCTGCAGTTACTATTCGTACTAGAATATTATCTCTGCTCAAACCTATCTTACTGAACACTCAGATAGACACGTAAAATGAATGCATGTTCAATGCAAGCTATGCAATATACGTATATTTTTACAAGAGAGATATGTGTTTTCAAGCGCCGCTAAGTTGCAGCTTCAATACTATAAGCTAAAATTCGAACTTGAGTTTGATCGTATGTATTTCAAACGGTCCTCAGTATAGGATCAGGCCGTCGCTCGAATAAATTGAATTTGAGTCGGTAATGAATGCTCATTGAACTTAGTAGAGAGCAACTTCGAATAGCTGAAAGATAAGTCAATTTGAGGACGAACAAAACGATTAACAATCGGCCATCTTAGCAAAACTAAAATTGTTAACCGAGAAAGCAAATCGTCTGTGTCGACTGTGACCAGCAAAGCTTTCATCGTATAACTCGAGACCCGGCCAGTGAATAACGGACCTGCAGACAGCGACACATCAATGACTGGCCCCGGTACGGGCTAGCGTATCATTATCTTTTTGGCCCAATTAAGCATTGATTAAAACCCGTAGCTGGCAATACGGTTGCATGACGCCATTGTTATAGCGGTTCTCATTCGAAACTCAATGGCGCCCACCTGAATATTCTGCACGCGCTTTAATAGGAGTCAGTGACGCGGTCGAATATCCTTACACGTCTAGTCAGAGAAGACGATTTTTTGTTAGAGTGCGTGAGACGAACTTTCAAGTTCAAGGCGCTTTCTAGGTTGTTTAGGAATCCTATCAGCGCAATGATCCCGCCAATAGCATAGATGCTGCATAATCTTAACGCCGGTTGGAAAGCTTTGCTTGGGGGTGCCGAGTGCAACAATTTATCCCTGTAGCCGAACCGCGGTATGATCAGCCAACACAACGGGTTAGTAGGACGGCTACACTTGTGCTAGCTGTTGTCTACGGAATCTATCGTCCCTGGGCTAACGACCAACTAGGAGTATGATCTACTAATGGGGCCTCGAACAAAGGACCCGCTCCAAGTGTCAAGCTTCCAACAGTGCCTACCGCGGAATTCGATGGAAGCTGCAGCGAAGGAACCTTGTTTGAGCGAAATGTTCATTTGATTTGACCGTGCAGTCGTTGTTTTCTCCGTGCGTAGCATCGCCAGCAGAAGACTCTCGTGTCATGCGGAGGAAATCATATGGGCGATGTTGCAGATATAGTGTCCTCCCGGGTTGAAACGACAAGCATGCAGGCAGTCTAAAAGGCTGTATAATTATGGATAAGTAATAAAGTATCGAAAGGTAAAGATGATGTGTAGCCTGTGCCGACGACGTGAGGGCCGACAAGATCGCTGTAAGCATCACGCCGACTGTATATGAAGCAGGAAACGCGTGGCTGAAAAAATCGGTTCTCATATTTATCCTGGCAAACTGGTATCACTGATGCAGACTGTATTTGAAACCGCGCATCAGGAAAAGCATTTATGTCATACCTAAATAATGAGGGAGACAGGTATAAGTCAATATTTGTGGCTTGTACCTTAATTTAAGTATAAAGGCACAAGACGTTTTCAAGTTTGTTTTACGTAAATCGACTTTGTGTAAAAAGGGATTTTTCGGAAAATATTGCGAGTACCTACAGCAACAGTATTTGTAAAACATAAAGGTAATTTTTGTACAATCAAAGAGACTTAAATAAGCTCAATTATATAGTCCCAACACTTGAGGCAAAGTGCATAACATTAAAGGGCGATATTTCCAGGTGGCTTATGTATCGATACAGACAAGGGTAAATATTTTTCAAGTTGCTTACCAACAATTTCCTATGATTTTTGTATTTTGGGAACCGCAAGCGTGATAGCTTTCTGTAATTGGATTTTAGCAATTCATACTCTGTATTAATGTCTCGTACTATGTACAGTCGGTGCGTTATCTCTCGCCGTTTAGCCCCCGCTGCTGTCGTTAGCGCTGAATGAATACTGTTGGCGTTCAAGTGAGCTCGACTGGTTTCAGCGTCTTCTGGTGGGATCTTTCAATTTATCCGAAGAGGAACAGATGTCGAAAAGCACCGATTAGCAAACTGCTTCGTCAAAACAAGTGTGCACGGCATAAAACTGATGGAATGTTTCATGTTTCTCAGCACGCAATCGCTAACGTTGTTACGAGTCTCGTAAAAATAAAATTCGGTTGTCGTCTCGTGAAATCGGTAACAAAAATCGAAAAAAATGTTACTACATAGTGGGGATATCGTGTAATTTTTTACGATCTCCAAAAAGATTCGTATAATATCTTTCAGAATAGATTGAAATACCGAAGATTGTGCCTTGCCGCTGACTCACTTGAGGGTTAGGTTCAAAGGAAATAGCCCCGCCAATAGAACCCGGTTGAATACGTGAATGAAACGAGCCCGTCTTCATTGGGCAAACCAAGTTGAAAATCGGACCGTTAGGGACTGAGACAAAGTATGTTTTTCAAATGAATCAATTTCGAAATTTTCGGAAAAATGTCCATTGTACTTTGAGGCGTATAGGCAAACGATTGACGAACAGAGAATTGTGTTGTGCTGAAAATTCAACATCCATCAAAGGTTATTATGATACAGTCTAGAAATTCTGGCAAAGAGACTGGAGTGATACAAAACACAGAACAGCAGGAATATGTGGAGGTTATCGCGAGCCACATGCACTCTTAGGTACGAGAACAGTTCCCTGAGGGTGTTTACGTATTCATACACGATGGGGCGTTTGACCACAAAGCTTGGAGCACGTATAAATTATTTACTGCGAATGACAGTCAGCTGTTGTCGTGGCATGCCAATCTCGCAGATCTCGTTTCATAAAAAACGTCCGGAAAATCAAACGTTTGTGAAGGACAGGAAATAACAAATGTCCCAAATCTCCATAAACAAATCTGTAGTCTGTGGCAACAAGATCCACTTGTGGCTGATACAGCGAAAAACTGCGTAAGAAGCATGCCCCAAAGAATGGTGACTGTTATTGTTGTAAGAGGCTGTGCAGTAAAATACTGATCCTCGCAACTATATCTTTTTCGTTCGTGACCAGTTTGAAAACGTTTTCCGAGTTCTCTGTCGGCTTTCATAAAATAAAGAGGAATTCCGCTTTCATAAAAGAAAAATGGTTTGAAAATATCTGGCTGTAGTGTTGTGCAGTTGACCTTCGGAGTTGAAAGGGTCTGGTTGAATTTACTCGAGTACAGCGGTTTATATTTCGGCGTCATAAACAAAGATGAATAAGGAGAGAAAAACAGTGTTTTAATATGGTTAATTAACATGGCGCTACCCTCCATTCAGTTGCGCGGGCCAGTCAGATTGTACAGGCTCTCAAAGATAGGGACTTCAAAAATGTATTTTAGGTTGGTTTCGGAGTTACGTTTCAGAAAATGTCTCAGAAAATACTGCAGAAAGCGCAACTCGAACTCTACAAAATTTGTGGGACAAGTACATGGATCCAATACTATAGCCGATTTCACGACCAGAAGGTGGTTCGCTTGTTTTGGAGATGGCACAATGGTACAGATTACGCTCTGACCTTCTGAAGGCTAAAACTCTTACTGTGTCCGATGAGCACTGGCGTATGGACTTCCGCTAGATTGTAGAAAACACAGGAACATCCATATCAACTTTCAATGACATCCAGAATTGATTGATCACTAATTGACGAACTGCGCGTGCAAAGCTAAACAATAGGGCGAAGGTAATTTTTGTTCTTGCAAAAATAACTACGAATAATGAAAAATGGATAATCCGCAATGACAGCACTTAAAGTACGTAGGAGTAACAGTGCCTTTCGGACGAAAACGAAAACTGAACCCCATCTTTACATATGATAAGACTAAGGTTCCCTTGAACAAAGACATCGTTACTATCAGTTAAGTACCATACAGCTATACTATACATACAGCTCGATTGTTTAAGACAACGCTAGCATGAAAAGATGTTTGGCTATAGCTAACAGAAGAAGAATCATGCCTTATCATAATTTTCTAGAGACTTGCCGAAAATTATCTTTAGTATTGAATTGGGATGTTTTGCTTATAATTTTGACATTGTACCTTTCCTATCCCTGTAGACATTTTTTTTTAATGGAAACAAGTTTGTATCTCCAAGAAGACCAAGAACGGCTTTGACCGTTTTACTGTGAACAAATATATCATCTTAAAGGATTTTAAAGCCTCTCTGAAAAATGGGCGAGGGTCGTCGCTATTAATTATTAGTATACAATTCAGCTAGCAACAAAGCTATTTTTCATTATTACGGTATAATGTGGCATAATATAATAAAAGCGTATATATTAATTGGCTTGCGCATTATTAACCCATTTTATTTGAAAGATACTAAACTATAGCGTGAGAGCAAATGTTTGTAGCAGCACGATTCTTGCCAGCCTATCTCTTGCCTATTTGACATAAATTTACAGCAGGGAATAGATTAAGAGTGCTTCATTCGACCCCACCCGACAAATGACACCTTTATGACAACTACGATTGAAATTTAATTTTGGTCGCATTCATTCAAATAGTATAGCTCGTTGTTTTTTTCTTCTACTACAACCACGCGTATCTAATTTAAGATTAATAAGACGGCTTGAGCGTCAACAAAAGGAAATGGGAGGAAAATGGAAAGGTACCATTCATTGTCCAATGCGATCGCTATTGCTGTCTGTTTACATCGTTTGATTGAGACCAATTATCTCCGGCGTCCGTATAAACGCGGTACACACCAAGCAGAAACAAAGTTCGCGCAGACCAGTTAAGCAAAGTCTTTTGTAAAAATAGAAAGCATCAAGAGACGGACAACAGTGTTCTAAAAGAGAACAGGGAGGAGTGTAAAAGGTCTTATCGTTTATAATCCGCGTTGTTCAGACTTAGGTGAGCACATATGTTTGTGTGCCAGTAACCCTGGAACCTTTGCATGAATGAATCTATAACCTAACATTTCCAAACGGCTGGGACTGCAATGGAAGCTCAGAGCGAGTCAGACCGACTCGAAATCAGTCATTCGGTGTAACCTAATCATGGTTGCAACTACTATGAATGTTCGCTAGAGCTTTCACATAGGGATTTACGGTAAAGACCGTTAATGGATCAAACCGTGATACACGAATTAAATGATAGCTAAAGGTTAATATCAAACGTACATTATTCTAACCCTCTCACTTTCTCTCTCTCTCTCTCTCTATATATATATATATATTTTTTTTTTTAATATCTTCGTAAAAGGAAAGATATTTGTCTAGCTTTGCGTCCCATCTCAAGATTTTGATTAAATCAAGTTTTTTCCCGGAAATAAAAAGTAAATGTTTAAACTTAGACAGACATCTATACGAAACGTGGGATGAAGTTACATGTATACGAAGAACGTTTAAACAAAGATTCATCCAAATTAAAAAGACTATTCTAACAATTCGATTACGGATTATCCTCATCTAGAAACTAGCGTTTGTATGACCAAAACGACTCGTCAATGTGTATGTATTAGGCTGATTTTCTAATAGGATTTGCCCTTACAAGGCTTTGCGCGGAAGATAACCAGAAGGGCAAATACCTTTAGCCCTAGAAACCAAAGAGGCCTATAACACGTAATATTAATTTGGTTAGTCGTAAACCAAGATTAGCAATTTGTTTCCTATTCTCCTCATTTAAAAACAACCTCGCACCACCGCTTAGGAACACCGAACCGGACACCAGTATCGCCTGCGCGGATGTATTATTAAATGCACAAGGGTATATTTCTGTAAAAAATATACTGCGTGACCGAGCGTGCTCAATGTCTGTTTCGTGGAAAAACTTTGTTTAAACTATGTGTAGAAAGAATTAGAGATCTAATAAAGTAAATAGCTAGCTGTTATTGGACGTCACCTTTATTTAAAGTATATTCAGCTTTTTACATTTACACAGATCAAATGTGCGGAGCGAAGCCTATGGGTAGCTTTATACTTAAATATATATGTATATTTAGTACTCGTTCAAGTAATTCTCAAAACTCTATTGATCATTTGGTAGAACTATTTTCTCCTATTTTTTTTTATATGGCTTGGTAAATATGTCGTTATTACATTCACTTAAGATATTCTCAGTCAGTGCGTAACAATCATCGGTAGATCTAATATAATATTTCTAAGCTACGCAGTGCACCTATTTGAATTATTGATTATATAATTTAAAAAAAAAAGTATATTTTTCTTTTTTTTTTATAATCCTAGCTCGTAACAACAAGTCACGGTAAAAATAGTTAATTTTTAATTTCCACAAAGATAGAATCTCATTGTATATTTTCCATATTTGAAACTTAACGGTCTTTGTTAAAAAAAAAACCCTGTTATTAGAGTTTATAACATATATGGAAGAAGTGGACCTTTCTCGGAGTAGTGAAGCCTCGACACATTTTAGTTGAAATCATTATATTGTCCATGTACTTGGGCATTATAAGAATACCGTAAGTCAGCCCAACTCTGTCTACCTTGACTTCTCTCTAGTAATCAAGAAAAATACTGATAATCAAGATCGGCAGGCGCATTTTGATGTCAACTATAGGGAAGGAATCACTTGAAGAATAAAGTCGTCATAGGCGAGCTTAGGAAATAAATAAACTGAAAGGAAAGCTGTTGACTGCTTCGCCAATGAAATACATCTCCAAACTAACTTTTGTGTGAAACTGAACAGCTAATAATTAAGTAGTAGTTGCACCGGAGATTTTTTTAAAAAATACAGCCTATCTTGTAGAGACATCGCTATCCATCTAAGCACCAGAGCTTTGCTTCGTGCTCGTTCACGTATCACTTGTGCTTTATAAAATGCAAAAGAGATTACGCTAAGATAACAGATGAATCAATTTAGCAGAAGCAAAACCTCGATGCGCTAAATGTGATATTTTTTAGTTTTTTTTTTTTTTCGATTCTTTTTAATACTGTTAATCCTTGCCTAGTTTTCTTTCCAACAGGTGCATGATGTTCCTCACAGGGATGTCGAGCAGAAGCATTCCAGAGTCCGCCCACTTGAGGCAATCCAATTCTCTAACGCCTTATAAGTTAGTATAGGTGTAGAGGAGGGTCACATACATCTATGGCGGTCTGAGAATAGTTAAAAATATGTCTAAGCTAAAATGTATCTATTGCCTTGTAAATGTAGTTAGAAAAAACGAAATACAAATAAGCGTATAAGCCGAATAAGAGTCCTACTTTCTTTAGCAGATGGATACTGAACTTTTTTCGTAAGCTATTGCTACCAGGAAGGGCATCGATGGATACTCTTGTTACGCATGCGTTGTTTAGACTTTATAGGCACAGAGTTCAGATTAACGAAGCCAAGTAATGGAAATATTAGTATCTGTCGCTCAAAACGATAAGTACAATTTTAAGATGTTATAACCTTCCAAGTGATTGATGTGTGAGATGAAGAGCCTTGATTGTAAGTTAAAAAAAAGTTAGAACTATAACATACTTGTTTTGTACACGCTGTGATCAGTGACATTGTGTAGCTAAGAAGGCGCTAATCTTCAAAGCGCATTGAAGCTTTTGAGAGGCAGCTTGAGGTTGGGCTGAGTGAAGTCGATACGATCTGAGGGAAAGAAGGAGCCAAATCCGAAGCGACGTATCATCGAGCGTTGACGCCATAGCGAGATGTACAACTGATCCATGTAGTATCTAGGGTTTCATGATTACCGAAGTGCTAGTAGCTTTTAACTGCACACCATGTAGAATTAAGGAGGGTCAATCAGGTCACCTGTTGAGAGACGATCCCGCCTGCGAATCCTGGCACAACTTTCGAAACAAGTACTTCTAGTTCATTTGTCTCATTCGATTTCGTTGAGTTGTGTTCCTTTTACTAGTTGTAAAAATACCCTTCTGACAAACAGCGCTCACAGATATAGACGCCGATTGCCTTATAATCTGATACCTGGACAGAGGTAGTAATTTTTGTATTTCTGAGGCAGTGTGGTCTGAACGTTAGAATGAAGTAAATTTTAAAATAAAAAACAAGAAAGAAATCAGACCGTCGGCAAATATAAAATTGTTTGATGCTATGAAATAGAATTTAATGACAGAAAAAGTATCATCCATTACTGTTGGTTAATCTTTGGTAGCAGCGTTGTTGGCATATCACTCAGTATTGCTTGGGTACTTTACTAAATCTAAGTGGCTTAATTCGATTAGAAACAACTCATTTCACTTTTAAGATTCGAACAATCAGTTAAACCCACTTTTTGGGTTCGACTCGTAGGTTAACAGAGATGCCACTCTTTCTATGTTGGCGCCATTGTTCTTAGGACCTACTGTTACGCCATCTGGCAGCCAAGCTCCAACATTGCCTCCATCTTGACTTTCATCCAGGAACAGTAAAAAAGTATTCACGAATGATTTCCACCAGCTAGAGTTTGTTTTTGTATTTTGCTCGGGTAGCACCCATTGAAAGACTGGAGCCTTTTCTGTAGCTTTCAGAGATCCCAAATGAAGCGAGATATACATTTCTATTTTATTTGATATAGTCTCCTAACTGATTTCCACAAAACCTACTTGAAATATGTACTCCGAACGCTTTTTCCTCACGATTTAAATACGAACATAGTGGTACTTTTAATATACCTCATATGGTCGATAATTAGGATCTAAGATGTGAAGCTAAACCGATTCGGGCGTTCTCATAAACTCTTTTCGTGCAAACTCCTCGCGTAGGATAGCACGTTATGACACCAGATCTATTAAGCCATTAGCAAGCGAACTTCGCTAATGCGCTAGTACTTGATCTTGCCGAAATAATTTAACAATGCGCCTTCACGCCAACTCGTCGTCGTTCATAGAAAAAACAAAAGAAGACAGAAGCTGCTGTCGCCGGCAGTTTCAATATCGTTCAAGCCGTCATCGTCGCAGTCGCCATTTCGTTGGAGACAGAACTGCCTAACGGCTTTTCTAGTAGCTAATAGAATGATCGCAGCCAACTTCCAGCCGAACATCTGACTATAGATATCAACTATCGTTCATGGTCTAATGATTTTACAGATCGAGGCAGCGCGATTTAAATCGCTGACAGGCGTTTCTTCTGCTTGTCACTCGTGACCATTACACTCGTTCTGCGCTTCTGGCGAAAACAGAAGCATTCGTCATGAATCAATAGTTCACCAACATATTTTAGGCAGGTTATCTCTTCAGGAAAGGACGTTCAGTGCCAGATGTAGTTGTTTAGAAATCTACGTAATTACGGATAGATTCGAATGTAAATACTGTCAATCAGACCAACAGGGTACCATTGGTCGGCTAATGCTTATACAATAGGATATTAAAAAATGGCATTGCAGTGCGCTAAACAAAATTTCGGATACAACTATATTTACTTATATGTGTGCAAGGGGTCATGTTTATAGGTATACTCATTAGTGAACATTTGTTACCAGAAATCACATACGAATACGTCTGGCTGCATGTGGGAAGGGTTAGTATCAGTTTTTTTCTATTTTCTCGTTCTCGTTCTATTTTATCAAAAACCTTTTTCGATAAAATTCAGTTGCTGGACGCCGTTTGTCGCTCACCTGAATCACAGGTAAATCAAGCTCAGCTAGTTCCATTACCAGACCGGAATGGTCAGTACTACTCGAAAAAAATGACACGATAAGGTCATGCAAAAGCCACCATCAAATGCACCCAATTCATAAAAAAAAAAAACCTATTTTTTATCGCTTTTTGCCTATAGCTGTGAGTTTATCACTGAAGAAGAAGAAGTTTGCCGACGGATTCTAAGCATGGCTATAGCTATTCAAGTTTCAATTAACGAAATATAACGAATAATATGAACCAACTGACTTAACCTCTCGATCAATATACTTCGGGTGCACGTTAATATTTCGTTAACAAGGGGGCACTACATGAGCTGTTTGTGCCAATAGCTCGAGTCACGCGTGTATATTTGCGTTTTGCTTTAAGAACGAAACATCAAAGATCGCAAGAAAATCTACCTTCAATCAATGTAAACCTTCCAATAACATCCTATGATTACTTAATACTACTTGACTTATTTCGAAAAGTTAGTTTGAAGTCGATTTCAACAACAAGTTGGCCGTGTACTAGTTTAATTACGTTTGTAAAGCTTTTCGATACTTCGATGGGATCATACAATAAGAGTTTCACTTTCTTAGTTTTGTAGTTAATCTGTTATGCACATGATCGATAGGAAACTCTGATTGCAGCGAAAGCTGAACTGATGTATATCGATGTACAGGGTCTCATTCACAACCTTATTCCATAAAACGAGAAAAACCTAATGTCATTTTTTCTTTGAAGAACCCGTTTATTCATCTAATTGGAATACTGTGACCATGTTCTAAGATACCAGCACAGTTTGCCTGCAGGTCTAGTTTTTACAGTTACACAAGATGACGATTATGACACGCGTGTCTGGCACCAGACCAAAGAGTAATCGAAGAATATTCATGTTAATCTGTCACTTCAAATAAAAGCTCGTTGCCTCTCAGTCGAACTAAGTTCGATATACGCACGGCATATATAGCACGCACAGGAAGTATCCCGCAGACATTGTGGTACGGCACGCCATTGTATAACATGTAGTAGAAATCCAAATCCAGTGACTGATGCTCGTTTCTCATTTCCGCTCATCCATTGAATCATTGCTTCAATCGCTAATCAATTTATCCTAAGCTGACTTCAACGGCCGAGGAGAGTTTTTTTTCCTAAATCGAATTCTTTGCGTTCACTACACTTATATACACTCAGATGTTGTTTCCAAGCGCGCTTCTTTAGAACGCGTGTTACAATAGATCTATTTCACAGGTAGATCAAATGGACGATGTGTGCGAAGGGCATGGTATGAGAGAAGGGCCACACCCTGCAATAAACAAGTGCTTCCATGTGCGCGATTAACTGAGTTTCATTAAAGCCCATTAACCGCTCAACAGCCAGCGCACTCTACGATCTAAATGGCGAAAGCGCTAATTTTCAATTGAGGCTTTACTCAACCTTTATATTATCATCAGCATCTGCCACTGATGCTGTTAGTTAATATCCCCCTTTTCACAGATTAAGTGAGGACGTGAGTGATCTTCCTTCAGCAGAATACAGTAAGTCAATGCTTTCAATCTTAGCCAGCTCTAGACGACGATCCAAATGACAAACATGATATTCTGTAATCGGGTGACAGTTATACTTAGCGTAATTAAAATGCAGCATTTTGTAATGTCAATTATGCTGGTACACTGTGATGAGGTTCGTCAAAAAATCTCACGTGTACATTAGACAGGGGAAGCTGTACTGCATGCAAAACAAAGTCATCTAAGGTGTCACTATAAAGAGATTTTCGTGACGACATACTAGCACAGGAACCTCGTTTTTAGCGACAAAAATATGTCGGGCCTAAATATATTCTTGATATGCGCCGTAACGTTCGGCCGCCTTATTTGTCTCAACATACGATCTAAAACAGTCCGCCTCTGGGTCAGTTTCTCTTTCGTAATGCCAAATCTTTCAGCCTGTGATGACATTCGTTTAAGACCAGGCTAGGTTTACTGTAGCTAAATTGTCCGATTTTACAGAATTTGCGTAATGTCCCTAGAACACTGTTGCACCTCTTGGCTTATCTCTTTCCTCTGCTGAGAACAACCCCATTGAACTTCGCATCGATCTAGCTCCAGGTTCCTTTAAATAAGCTTTGGCAATCTTAGAATAGAGCCACTACCTTCCTAACCTGAGGGTAAGCGCTTTAGTTCTTGCAGTGCAGCTCTTCAAAAGCCTGCACGTCCACTCGTCTTTTCAAGATGACGAAGCATGGGTGCGGTGTCAATCTGGACTCGCGCAGTGCGCAGCGGCGCGATGTCTCCTTTGTTTCGGCACAAGAGCCCGATGACAAATTCGTATCCAGAAACATTTGCATTGATGTCAAGTCTAAAGATGACATCGTTTAAACGAGGATCTGCCCGTCGCATTTTCATGACTTCGGCCACCTTAGCTTCATTGAAGGCACGATTAGGAACTTTGCATCCAGTTCGTGTCTTTCGTCTCGTACCAAGCGAATGCGTTGGAATTGGCAGCTGCTGGCGCTGAAATTTTTAGCAGATACAGAAACCTAACCTACTACGTTGGATGATTCTAGCGACGGTTCGACCTCTGCTATATCTCGTGGTATATCTTGCGATATTCGCGGAAGAGCTTCACAAGAGTCATAAGGTCAAGCGGCAACGCTACGAAATCGTCATGAAGACACGCTTTTTGAACGTCATACAGGAAAGCGTTTAACCAAAACGGCGACTCGGCACGCTGCAGCAGAGACTGTTTTCCTAATCAAACGGATTCTGAATTTCGGACTCGTATGTAATAATACTCTTCTGTGTGAAGTGCTTCTTGCCGTAAAAACCGCTCAAATAGACGAGCTTCTAATTCGTCCCACATCGCCCTGCTGCCCACAGCTGGTTCAAATCAGTTATAGATATAGGTCTGATAAAAATCCATAGGCAATTTTGAACAGACACTTACATGATCAGCCGTAGAAACCTGCTGTTGTCTCCGAGGCCCTGATTCATTGTCCAGGCTTCGAGTAATCAAGAAATGACGGCTTCGGGGGCAGTCCCAGTTCCTTTATACTGTCTGTCAAACACTCTACCACAGAGTGTAGTCTTGCAGCATTGCCAACTACCTCGTCTATTTTCGACTACCATTCGACTGAACTCTTGGGGGGTCGCCTTCGCTTCCTTCTCGCTGTCACCGATTGCAGTGACGACGCACTAGTGCCGGCACAAATCCCATTTATTCGCTTTACACCTCGCCTTCATATAGCAATAGCGATATAGGACCTGATATGTTATTGGTACACGCCGTAACACTGTCTGTTATATAGGAGGGCAATTTGTCGGAAAAGCACGCCGTAATACTAAAGGCTGACTCCATCTGAATTTGTCCAATTTTCAAAGGCAAACTTTGTTAGTTTAGCCCGCATTGTTTTCATAGTAGACGTTTTAAGGAGAGACCTTCAGCGAAAGCGTGTAAAACAAGGTGAACTCGCTAACTTGCCTGCCTACTTCAAATGGTCCTACCCCTATCGTAGCTTTATGCGTACTCGTTACGCCGCGTCTAGGTGGCTGCTCTGCTTAGCCATTACAAACCAGCTACCAGTACAGGCATAATACGCAGCAAAGAGTTCGCATTTTTTTGGGGTGATTTCAGCTCAAAAGGCGTTTATAGTAGCGGATGTTTCACGCTACCAGAAGTAAACGGGTCTGAGCACTGTTCGAGCTATGCCAGCGTAAGGGTATCAGCACAGCTAGAGCTAATAACAAACGATTATTATATGTAATTCTTCTTTGCAGTAGATAGCTTGGAATGTGAATGGCCGAAAATTAGTGTGCCCTAAATAAATTTTGTTTGGCACTAGAACCATAAAAGTTTTTGAGGTTGAGTCCCTTTGATAGGTATAGTTCTTCATATATAGAAGAAAAAATCGAGAACGAGATGCAAGGGCGTGCTTAAGATAAAACCCAGTTCTCACCTAGGTTAGCATTATTGAAATAGTGTAGAAAAGTTTATAAAAAGTACATGTTAGCAGGTGAAGTGGGTCTGTTTAATAAATATACCATGAAGCTGGAGTGAAGATTAAAAAGTCAGCCTACTATCTCGAGCGGGACAGGGCACTACTCTAAGTCTGTAGAACGCTGTTTTAGCGGACTTTTAGTGTGACATGATATCCTTTATCGTGCCATACCCGTATGTTATACTTCTCTCTTACCGCTAGGAACGCTGACCCACATGCAAAGGAAGAATTGGTGTTGTTTGTAAGACAGAGAAGACTGAGAGCGCTGATTGCCCTCGTTGCGTCCGAAGCTCGTAGGTGCTCCCACTCTTCCGGAACGGTTCGCCTCATCATCCTGCTGATCATTAGACCTTCTCCTTGTTCATGATTTTGAATGAATCAGTCGGACAGACAAAGCTCATTGGGCCTCCCAAACAAATCGGCCAACTTGTAGTGGCGTCTTGTAATTTAACGTCATCTCGATTTATCGCAGTTAAGCGACTGTAACACTGAGACTATTCTCTCATACAAGCTGACTGCGCAGCATTTCAATTTTTTAAATCGTTACTTTTTATTCACGTAGCTTAGTTGAAAAAATAAATTGTACTGTAATAAGACCTGTTAGATGATAGCATGGCTGTGTCCGGGCATAGACAGACAGATTTCGCTTCGTACTGGAAGCCAGACGCCCTACGGCAATACCGGACGTAAAACTCGAAACGTTGAGAGATAGCGTGAGCGTCTTACGGCCGCGAAAAATCTATATCGCGTCCACAGTTATACCAATTTTATTTGAGATTATTTTCTAACAATTTTAAAGCTAAGAAAGAGAATCAGCTTTACTTGAGACCTCGAGCTCCCAAGCGGATCTTCCGAACTACGGTATGAATCAGGCTCTTGAACGTCGATAGATGTTTTATAATCAGTACCAACAGAATTAATACGAATGGCACTATGCATATAGCAAATATATAGGAATCAAGAAAACAAATAGTAGAATTGCCGTAGATTAACTATCAGTAGGGGGTAGCTGAAATATATTGTTACGCAGCTGTTAAGTTGTTCCAATATGGGTAAAACGGCAAATGCTTTGGGACACGCTTTTCCCCCAGAATTCGTTTCCACATTTAATTTCCATTAAATTATGTTTCCACAGAACGTTTCGGTCGTGTCAGTGTTGGGTCTGTCATTTACTTGGGACAAAAGGAAAAGAACTAGAGAAGAAGGATTGCACATATTTAGGAAGATTCTGTTCCGTCGCTTGTCACATGATAAAGATAACTCATGTAATCATAGTTTCACATCAAAGATAGATCCGTTATTATTATTATCATCAGTTTTCGCAGCTTTCGTAGTAGGTAGAATGATTAATTAATGCGCATCACTAACATGTAGCCATTATTCAGAGACCTGAAATGGTTGTACTTTTAGTAATAAAAATTGGCAATTTTTCTAGCCGGAGTTTGCCCGATCTATGGGATAATTTTGGGATGCGCGAAATTATATGTGTTTGGTAATAAAATATATAATGAAAAAGAAACCTCAGAAATTAAGAAAGAAAACTGTTCCAAACTCACTCAGTGCTGTTAGCGGCCAGTCCAAGTAATTCGTTCGTTTACTAACACATTCATACTACCGACAAACTTTACGCTTCAACGAATTTTCATAGTTTCATTATTTATTCGTTTCCGGTGTCGCTTGTCTGGTTCTTCACGAGGACAGGGATAAAGAAAGGTTCGGCAGAAATAGCGTGAAATGATCATGTCTACGATACAAATGTTTAGGACCATCACATGTGACCCTTCATTTAGAGCAAGAGGCAAAAAACAATAGTAGAAAGAAAGGGATGATCTGGTGATCCGTCAGAGCGCGCATTCGGCCGTTTGTCCGCTTCGCTGCTCAGATTTTTCAGACGTTCGGATGAGTAAAGCAGACATTTGCACCCTCTGCACTTCCTCTTCATCGATGGACCGACACAGCAAACACGCTCTGTCAGCAACATTTAGTCCCGTGCGGACACATTTATACTGCTCCGAATAGTGGCAACAGTATCTCTAGTGAATGTTGCTGGAGTTGTTGGTACCGCCACCATTTGGGCGAGCACCAAACAGCTGCTAGAATAAGAATAATAATAGCAACCGAATTACTGGGATTGAAAGGGGGTAGTTGATGGCTGTTAGCCCTGGAGTGCCGCTTTGCTTTGTGCCTTTGGTCGAGTCAGTCGGTCAGTGTATGCTGGAATGGCGCGAGAGGGAAACCGGAGGTCCATAAGGAGTTGTTACAAAGATCAGATGGCATAGGAAGGGAGATTCGAGCATTGAGACGCGTTCTCCTGGTCACGAGCCGAAGCGGTGAGCGCTTTCTTTCAGGCCATGCTCAGGCCTCTATCACAGGTGCCATATTCTTTCCCTATCTGGTGTAGAGAGGAGAGGAAAGGCGAGGTGGTGAGCTTGTGAGAAATGTGCAAGGGCCAATGGCAAGGCGAACGAACAGCCCACGGATAGGCTAGGAAAGATGGGGCGAGCGACGGGAATACAGCCCCCTTCTACTTTGACTTCGGGGCTCTCCCTTTACAGGGGACCGAAAACGAGGGGACGGGAGCGGTGATACAGACAGCAGAAGCCACTCAGCGCCCGCCGTCTGCTCTTTTCTCAATGTGTGTTCATTTAAGCAGCAACTATGCCTCCGCCCCCTCTGCCGTCTCGTCTGTCTGTCAGCACCCCCGCAGTGAGAGCAGGAGACATCGCGCCCCACAGATAACGAGAGAGAGGATGAAAAGGCGTGGAGTCTGTCACTACGTAGTGCCGACAATTCTTAGACACAATTTATCGTTAGACTACATGAAAAACTGTTAGATGAAAAAAACTTTTGTCGTTGATTTTACGAACATATTTAACAAGTTCATCTGTTCGGCAGAACTTTTTTGGCGGAACGATGAGATGAACATTTCTAACAACAATTAATATCTGAGAACAATCGGTTAATCGTCTTATGTCTCGATTTCTATTACTGGAGTGGACTGGAACGGATTTTTGACAGCGAATAATCCAAGAGATTATCAAACGATCGTGGAAAAAATTCAGTACCGTTATAACAGATTAGGTTCACATAGAGCGAGCTATGCCAAACTACCTTGTGAAGAGTAGTCAAATTTTTTTCCCAGTTCCTATGTCAGAAAGAATATATGGTAGATATGAATCCAAATAAAAAAGCAGGTATTTTTAACATAATTATCGAGAAGGGTAGGATTAACGTAATTGTGGAAAAGGACTATCCTCATTCAATAACTATTCGAGCTGTTTCACACCTTTGCATAGTCTATGTTATAAGCAGTCTAAAACAAAACAGCGACGTCCATTTTCCAACATATAACTCATATCACCCAGGCTAGTAGGTATAGTATGAACGTCGACTATATTGTATATTTAGAAATCGGACATCACTGGTTGCATTCCTTTTACAGTCTGTGCTAAAGTTAGTTTAATGACCAGTTGTCGGAACTACTCGGGTCGTGTCTCGTCCGGCTCCATTGTGCTCCGGTTTCCATGACAACGCCGACATAAAATTATTATTTCCCTTGTTTGCCCCTTTCCTTCGCCTCATCCTCTTCCGCACATCGCCTCATCGTCATCATCATCGTCGTCGTCGTGCTCATTTTACCCTTACCCCATTTTGCCCCCTCGGCCCCCGGCTATTGCCTGCCCTTCATCGTTCGTTCTTTCATTGCCGTCGGATAGTGCTGATTCGACTACGCCTATACTAATATAAGAGTCGTAGCTCCGTCAGGAAAACCAGCTAGTAGCGTATAGCTACAACAAGTAGACAACACCAACGTATAGAAGACGTTTGCTGGTCCTCATCAACTCGACGCACTCGGTTATCATCGCAACCGTCGTTAGTCGCGCCTGTCACGAACCTCTTCTGCTACCATCACTGTCGCTCTATGATTTCGGCGGCAATTTTTCTAAGTCTGAGCTACCTTTTAGCTAACCTGTTCCGTCGTTGCTCCTTTCCTTTTTCATCGTCCTAATAATAATAACTACTGTATGATAATGATTGAGTCGGTCGGCTTAGGGCTTAGGGGCTTAAAGCTACCCCTTCCCTTTATATCAGTTGGTTCCCTTTCCCTTCCACTACCACCATTATCATCCTCATCAGCAGGAGTAGCACCGGAACCTTCAACAAGCGGGCACAGAGTCGCGACGGTAGGAGCAGTTCTTCTTTTCGAGGAAAAAACGATTCTTTAAGATGAAAGCTTTTGCGTTGCTGCTTTTGGAAGACCAGTCAGTCTTCCTTGATGCTTTGATTAATTCAAGGTATGTAGCGCGCACGTGGCATGACAAGAATAGATCCACTGGCAAGATGACGCATGACCTGCACACAACACGAAAAAGGATAGCAGCTGCTACAGGTGTTGCCACCGTTACAGCCCTCCATTTCACTCCCTATGAGCATCTACACGACAATTTAGAGCAAAATGTGAACAAATCGAAATGAGTTGTCAAAGGCAGGCTGATACAGCCGAGTCAAAGGATCAGTAAACGACGCGGTGATCTTCTCTTAATAGAAAAAAATGCGGACAAACATATAGGACAAAGTGTACGCTATATGAAAACGAATTATATTATATTGAGTCGAAAAGCCGACTATCTATGACGGCCATTTGACGAACGAAACTGGTACGTGATCATTGGATTAACAGCTAGATCTATCTGTGATAAATTATTTAAAGCTATATGTATATATATATATATATATAATAAGGTATTATTATTGCTCTGATTCGATCAGTATGCGGCATTTTTCATATACGCAGTCAGTTGTCGACGTGTGTGATCGAACCAAATTGTTCAGATTCTGGGCTGTTGGAACATGTGAGAATAGAAAAGCAACCAGCAGGAACTACTCAGGGAAACCAACGAAATAGAGAAGACGATAAAGACACCTATATAGGATTTTTTCCTTAGTAGAAGCATGCTTTTAATCAATCAGTTGATCAAGCGTTTCTCCTCATACTTACGGTAACGCAGTCATTGATAAATAAATAAAGCTTAATTCTCTCTGTCCGCAAAAGCATTTAGCAATTGATTTATCGATTGTTATTTAGTTTCGCTATCCTATTTTGTTGACAGCTCGCATAAACCGACAAATCAGCGCAACTGTTACCATATCATGGTGCTCATTATACCTCGAAAAAAGCGTTTTTGGTAACAACCTCGCACTTTTACACAAGTATGTTACCGTACAATTTACATCCTTGTCCGCATACACATAGGGGCTAGTCGTATCACAGACAAAACGATCTAATGAAAGCATATTGAGTAATCAGGCGAAATAAACGAGAATCGTTAAAGTGCCATATTTATGTTCATGCAGAACCCGAAGATCAGAGCTTTACTCAGCAACTTCCACTAAACGATTGCCCTAATAGCGCCCTAATAGGTGCGATTATATGAAGTACGATTTGTAATGAAGGAGTATGCCACGAGAGAAAGGGCAAATGAGAATAATAGGATATTGTCGTTTTTGCCTCCCTGTCTTCCTCCATCCTACATATTGATGTGTATTGTATAACGAAAACAAACGACTATTTCAAATCTCTGATGACGACGCCAATTGCCCGACGGAATGTGGAACAGACGGCGATCGTTTTAAAAGGGAAAGGAGTGGCAAATCAGAAACGACGAGTTGTTGTCGCTGCAGTAACTTGTTAAGTTGAGCTCGAATATATTTCATATTATTTTCTTCACTCCCTATATGCTGAAACACTAATCGCAACGCAATATAGTAGTTTGGTTTTCTCATGTAAATGGGCATCAAAAGAATTAAAAACTAAAAATGTACATGTATTGAGAGAATATTGGTGATTCGTATCGATAAAAATATCTTCACTGGATAGCTAAAAAAAAAAAGGCATGTATATGTATAGTAGACCATTCGTGTTACTTTTATGCTATGCTTTATCAAGATTTTTGTTTCGAGATCAAAATATGTTTCTGTTGATGTGGGTTTCCGCTTACGAATTCACTACAAATGTTTCACGTAGTAGTGACTTATAAGGAGGCGGCGGCTTCGAAATGTAACGAAAATAAGGTTACCTTATTCACATGCAAATTGTCTGTGAGATTAAAAAGATAGTCATCGCATTTGTATCAACTTATATGAAGTCTCTGGATTAAGCGCTACTATGCCCCACATAGATAACTATAATAAGATAGGAATAAACACACTGCCTCGCATCACTATTTCTCCACCATGACGATAACGACTCTACAATGTAACAAACGAAAGAGGTAGAAAATTGGGTACGTTTTATGTACGCTCAGTTATATGCTTTAAGGACAGAAATCAATAGTTATTATAAAAAAAAAAAAAAAATATATATATATATATATTTTTTTTTTTTAATAGATTTTCACTTGTGTACATGCTGTGTTCTGGGCAGAACTTCGGCGGCGAACGCAACTTCACAGTGCTACTATAGGCCAGGCCAGAATATAAGTCCTCAGAGGTTTCTTGCTTCAAGTTTTTTAATTTCCAAAAAAAGTCAATTTCAGTCTTCTTCAAGTTAAATGTGTCGTAACGTGCGGCTAGGATCAGTAATCTTCAAATGCAGGTATTTTTGTATACAACGATATAAATGAAGTCGATCACGAGAAATTGGCCACCGTTCCTCGAACGTTTTTAATCACAAACTTTTTTGTATCCAGTAATAGAGTGCATCCGTCGCGGAATTTTTTCGGGTCGAAACAGCGCACCATCAGCGCAATACTGGCGTCAATTGTTGTAAAGGCTACAAAAGTGCGTAGGGAAGTTTTGTCTAGCTTGCGTAAGACTTCCTCAGCTGAATGGGACATGTCTTGGAGACGGCAAAGAACCGATGACATTCCTAGATATAGAAATATTTACCATACAATTTTGAAATAGAATAATTTTCAGCCAATTAGTTCGATTTGTATACTATAAATCAATTTTTTCGTAACATCGATTGAGTCAAGCCCGCAAAAGGTTTGACGTTTCGGTTATCTAGGTACAGGTGAATTCTATACGTGAGATTAACCAGTGCCCCCAAAAGTAAATTAAATTTATCAAGTTATATACAACGTCATCATTCTTATGCCTTTGCTTGTGTATTGGCAACAAAACGTGCAGGCCATCATCGCTCATTCAAAGTTTGCTTTAACTAAATTATGAGGAGCAGTTTTTCAGAAAAAGTTCTCTAAAAAATTATAAAAGTGACTTTTCCCACTGTTCTTATTCCCGCGCCTAAGTAGGATATTTATGTTGCGGATCAAATTAGCTTTGACGAGAGAAAGGCTTACGTACGGATAGCAATTGTATCGTCATTCATGAAGTGTTTCGCGATATTGATGAACTGATCCGAGAGATCCAGCAGACCAATAAGAACTGTTCGTCGAAGCTTTGCACGGTTCCTAAGTACAGAAAAATTTTCATGTTACTAGGATTAGTGAGGATTGTTGCATCGAAAACCTAAAGGCCAACCGCAAATCAAACTTCTTCAGCTTTGCTAAAAGGATTTTCTCACTCTTAAAGTTCGTACGATCCTAGTTCTAGTCCAATTTAAGGAAGTGATTCAATGCTTTTGCCTTAATCAGTAAATCTCGATTTACGCTCCAGTTGAAAGCAATGAAGTTCACCGATTGGGTTGTAGCCGCACTGAGTGTAGGATCTACATACAGTTTGCAACCTCATAAATACCTTCTTGTACTTCGAGCATAAGAGCAGTGCTGTCCCTATGAATGCCTGGATATTAGCTAAAGTACTTTGATTACAATTAATTCTTATGGCCTCGAATTTATAACGGTGTCGCCATGCGCTATCTGTGAGAAACGTATTATTTCACTAATCGTTTTTACGATTCTTTAATATTCATTCGGATCACTCATTCCGGGTAGTACGTTCCTACCTTTCACACCTCTCTTGCAAATCAAATCGGTAAAAAACAAACACTGTGGGATTATGGAAAATGTGGGGTTAAAAGGGAAAGTGTAAGTTTAGAAAGAGGAAAAGTATTGATCTAGAAGTGAGAAAATGAAAAAATCAAAGTATTCAACTATTTGACTGAACCAGTTGGACATTTGAACTTTGAAAGGCACATTTGTGAAATGTCTAAACGTTGAAATGTTCTGTTGTACAAATTAAATAACTTGATACTCG
Source organism: Varroa jacobsoni (assembly GCF_002532875.2). Classification (NCBI taxonomy): domain Eukaryota; kingdom Metazoa; phylum Arthropoda; class Arachnida; order Mesostigmata; family Varroidae; genus Varroa; species Varroa jacobsoni. The sequence continues at coordinate 6,228 of NW_019213867.1, read as the reverse complement.
AATGCTTGGCTTTTTTTGGCCTGTCCTTCATCAGTGACGAAAAAAGGTTCGAAACATATAGGTGGTGATTCGTAACTGTGGAATAGCTCTACTAAATCCTTGTAAAAGGAAATATGAACAGGCCTAACAGTTTCTGTGTGCATTATATGTAAGATGGCCTGTAAAATGAACTGTTCACTTAATCGATGTTTTTTTTCAAATCGGAATAATTGGGTCATTATCGTCAATAAAGTCGAATGAAAAAACATTTAGAGGCTTTCCAATAATTTTGCAACGTTTGCTGGGAGGAAACATTTCCGCATATGTTCAGTTTACACCTTTAAATATATCCTGTTTTTATCTGAATTTTCCAATCCGAAACGGCAATCGCGTACATACACCCGTGACAAGCTCAAAATTTAATTTAGGTGAACCTAATACCAACTGCTACATACCCTTCAAGAGAGTTTAGCGAAAAACTTGCGGTTAATTCAATGGAGTTTTGTAATGCTTCCAGGAAGATCTGCCTGAGCTTCGTATCGGTAAGCAGATTAAGAAAGCTTACGATGGTCATTCGACTTAATTCTGTAGAAAGCAGTGTCGCATTCCCAGCCAGATCCTGTAAAGACGGCCGAAGCTCTTGGCCACAGGCGGGAAAAATCGCGTTCTAGCGACCAAATTAAACATGAGTACAGTGTTATCGATTTGTCCATTCTGGGCGCATGCGAACCGAACATGAATTTTGGCCACAAACCTTATGAAATATAAATATTTTCATTACTAAAGGCTTGGGCTCGTTTGTTTATGTAATCTATAGGAGCGGAGTATTATGGGACCGGTCTTGCTAAATGAAACTTTTAAAAGACGACACGGATGACAAGTTTGTATCAAAACACGCTTCGCCATGCATGAGACAACATTTGGTGTATTCCTTCCAATGAACGCTAGTAAAATGAGACTATATATACATAAAATGAATAATTTTTTTTTCGAACATTAAAACAATTTAGAGACGCCAACATTGACACTAATGATTTAAGCAAGTGTACCTATTTTCAATGTTTTTTTTTTAATCTTTAAGAAGCTCCTTAATTCGTTTTAGTCTTCCGTCATGAGCCCTCCAGAAAAAAACTTATGAGATAACTAAAAGAATTATTCCTTAAATTGCTTAGAAAAAATGACTTATAAAGCCTGTAAATCAAGTTCACGTAATTCAATTATTTGACTAGCTGTGTTAAATTTTTTCTTAAAAAAAATGCAACACCGTAACATTGAAAGTTCGTAATAAAACACGGAATTATGACATACCTCGCTACATTCTCCTTTGGTAGTTTCAGCCCTAGATAAAGCTGGCGCAATGAGGAGTATTAAAACTAATAACATTTTGTTTTGTCAAGGGGATTTTACAGGATTATGCTGATGACCGGCTGACTCTTGGCGGCGAATGACGCAAATTAAGCATCCACCACCAGAGTCCCGCAGCTAATTCTGCCCACATCGTATCATATAAACTCGTATTTGGAAGCTACACAAATTTATCTAATTGTTTTTGATAGGCAATTTGAACGACTAAAGCGTTGCGTTGAGAATGAGTCTAGGCTAGACGATTTTAGAAATCAGAATATAAGAGCATGGATAGCGCTACAACTTTAGTCTTAGCTAACTACATCTTTGAAGTTAGCAGCTATAGGACGGATAATCTTAAAAAAAGGCCAAATTCTAGTTATTTGAATTTATCATTAACTTAAATAATGCAGATTTGTTTTTGCACTACAAAACAACATATACACTTCCCTAAAAAAGGCTGTATCCGCTGAAATGGTATTTTAGCATTAAACGGTCATTTTCAATATTTTCAGTAATAAAGGCAGAAACTGTCTACAAGACAGGCTGTAGCCTGGTAGCTAAAATGAAGCCTAAGAGATGCTTAAAATAATTAGGTGGCGTATTGAGGCAGACGGCCGTTAAGCACATCTTTGTGTTGTAGTTGCTTTATTGAACTTATGCTGTAGCTGCGGCGCTCTTTTTAGATACATAACATAGGGTTTATATTGTGGAAATATGTCACAGAAATGATCAGAAATCTAATCCTCAGAAAGTAAAATCATTCTCAAAAATAAAAGTATGGCATTGGGCGGGCGAACTTAAATCAGCGCCTGAATTACATACTGCACATACTTCTCAGCATTAGTCTACATAACTGGACGAACACAGTGGAGGAAGTACGATCACCTTTTATATAGCACCTTTGTCGAATAGCAAGACATAGAGGTTTTTAGCTGAGCCTTTTGTTTTTTTTTTTTCTATTTTTGTTTCTGATTATACGCATAAGTATTCTACTAAAGTAATTAAACGAATCAACTGGGGTAATGCTGTGGACATGCAGGGGCACAACTCCTCTGTCTACCAAGACTTACGGGCGATTCTACTCTTTTCACCTGTTCATGTTTACAATATATGATAATCTGAGGCCAAGCTTTTTGTTAGGCAAAAACATATTTGCTGATATTATCGTTTCATTCTATTTACTCTCCCGTATTCGTAGCAGTAGAAGCCTGCTGGTTATCTCTATTTTGCCGCCTCTTGGATGTCATAGCTATATTGCGAAGCTGCGCTAAATCGTTATTGAGCCGAATAAGGAAAAAAGATAACGGCTGGCCTCTCGACACATCGCTCATGTGTCGCTATTATAAAATACATCTTAACGGTGCGGTAATTCTTTCCATCGATCGTTCACCCTCTATCAAATTTGTACCGTAGCACAGAGTGACAATAAATTACTTTAAAAAAGTGCCTACGGTAATTATAGTATGATTTTTTTGACCTCACGCATACTTAAACATCAGCAATATGATTCGAGCAGCAACTGTACGACCAATAAAACATTTGTAAAGGTATTGAAAATAACATAATTATGCTGTAGTGTGTATTAAATATCTTCAAACACGTTACATTCTTAACAGCCAGCTAATTCTAATTAAATATTCTCTAGTCACTATATCCCGTACATTCGGAAAGCATTTATTCAGACAACCAAGTCGAGTTCCAAATACTCTGTGTGTGCGCTGAATTTCGAAATTTATGTACGACCTTATGTGCCCCTAAGTTTAGCGGGCAAACATATTACGACTGCGCCATGATTGATAGAACTTCGAGCTCATTGGGATACCGTCCTAATTCAATCAGCTACAATAGACCTTTCATATTATACGAGCGTTTTTTTATATATTTCACAATTTTTATAGAAAAAAAATTCATTTTTTCTTATTGCTGTGAGGTTTAGAGCCTGTACCTTAAGGCGCACAACGAGACGATTGAGGATACGTTCAGTAAGTGTCGATTGGGAACCCGAAGTCGAGTAAAGCAATTCCGATTGTAAATTTACATACAAAGGGGCAAATCGTCGACTATTTGTTTCTCAAATTTTTAAAATTATACAGAACCTCTGAATATTTTAATACGAGACTAAATAACTCAGAGTGGCCAGACATTTATAGAAGTTCCTAGGACGGATACGATATTCAAGAACATGATTTCTCTTTGAATTGCCCGTCTGCTAAAAAATAAGTTTTACAGTTGATGATTTTTCTAGTTAAAATAATGCAACAAACTTAAGATCATGTAAATTTGGATGCATCGTTCTCTTGCGAAAATTCAAAAAACTTTCTACGAAAGCGAGTTTGATGGTAGCAGAAGATGATCCATGGATTTGCAACAAATAATATTTCTTATATAACTTTTTTTCTATTCTTGCCTAAGCAAACGAACTATTCGATTACTTTGCTGTGATTATTTACAAGTGATTCGAATTTTTTTTTGACATTGTGCTGCGACTTGGGAAGCACAATTTACTACCACGCTCAACTTCTGTCGAAATTAGTTCAACTTGCCTACTTTTACCAGAAACCGTGGTTACCTCTATTGTCATAGCTATATTATATCTCTATTTCGAAAACGAACAAAACACAAATAGAGTTAATAGATTATTTAGACTTCGTTTGTTTTATTCCGTTAATTTCGCTCTCCTTCATACTCATTCACTACAGTTAGTGGCAAGTAGCGTGCATAGCGTTTTTAGCTATCGTTTGCATCCCCATATTACGTAACCCAGCGGTTAATATCGAGAAAAAAAGGCACAGGGCGTATTCGATACAATGTGAAATCATAACCGTATTTACACAGCTTTGCAACACTACTCAACGGAATCACTGTCGATTAAGCGTGTAACATTCGGTGATTCTCCGCTGTTGTATAGTCACGATCCCAAGCCCCCCAGGTTATGATTACGATGGTGATGATAATTCACGATGGCCCTCTCTTCCTCCTGCGCCCCTTTCTGCTCCTCCTTGTCCTTCTATGTGGTACCGTGGGCGTCGTAGTCGCTGTAACCGGCTCTGAAGTCATACCTGAATCTTTCTCGTCAACTTCCACAGTAATGGAGTCATCTATTTATCTTTGCTGTACTTGTGGTTACCTAACTTAGAAGATGCGAATCAGTAACTCCCCGTAGATTAGTGGAACAGAGCTACAAACTACTGTCAATCACGTAGTAACGTGAACGAATTCGATCGAAGCAGCGCTGATTTTTTTTATCATGATGAAGCTGACGAATGGCGCAAACGACAAGCAGATTACCTTTGTCTTAGTTTTGAGCATTAAACTGTTGCAACTATAACACAAGTGTACAATCTGCAACAGGGACCCACGAAAAAATACGTGTTTATATGCAAAGATGGGCTATTCTTTGCAATAGTAGAAAAGTAACGTGTGATATCGCTCGTTTGTATTTAACTTCCCTCACACGGAACGTCGTTCCATGACGACTACCTTTGTTCAGCTTCTGCAAGCAAATTTCATTAATACTAATAATAATAAGAGCAGTAATTTTTAATAGACTAATACAATGGTACTGAATGAATACTTTCCTGTCCAATGTTGGGGCAAAGGTGCTGAGTTACCGTCTTGACGGTGAGGTCTATTTTAGTTAGTTAAATGGTATTATAAAGTCACGGAATGGATCTAGGCTATCTTAATCTTATTTTACAGTAACATAGAACGGGGAAGGTTGTGTAGGGCATAAATAGTGATCACCACAGTTCATGTTTAGTCAAAAAATGGTACTTCGCTAATTTGGTGAATAAACTCCTATTACACAAAAGGGGGAGATAAAAAACACAAAATAACAATGAATTCGCATATATTGTCTACATTCAACAATCGAAATAATGGAAGTATCTATATCGATATAAATAATCATGCCGTAGCCGCTGTGACAAACAGGTTTCGTCGTTGTTTTCCACTATTTACGCCAGCGGACATCAAACGTGACAAAAATGATTGCTCAGCAAATGAAGGGTTTTCCAGTCCTGTTTATTTACAAACCGAACAAAGGAGATAAAAGTCTTTAAACATCGATTTTAATACAAAAAGAGACGGTTTGAGAATAAAAACTACTGATTTAAAGTAATATTAATAATTGACTTTTTAAAATATATGTGTCTTTCACACTAATTTGTGGGCCTTCCCTAAACTCCTTCTAAGTGAGATCTAAGAAAGACATTTACTGACACTATATAGAACTTAGAGGAGGCAGGAGAAAAAGAAGAAGACATATCTTCGGTAATGCCAAGCCCACGCTACCGAGAGGTTAAGCCCACTTGCTTATATAGTTATCTCGGAGACTCCACTGTAACTTTTGCGAAGGATATAAATATAAAACCTCATTCCGGCCAGCCTTGTTCTCTACCAGTTACACAAGATACGAGTTTCCTTAATGTAAACAGTATTTTGATTGTACTACGACTTCAATTTTCCATTTACATAGTTTTCCAGCCCTGTCTGACGGCATGATTCTGATGATAATGTGTAATATTATGCGAGATTATTATTATTATGGCCATATATGTGTAGCAACTACCACGAATCCGGCTCCGCGTTTCTTCAGCGGTATTCTGTACTGTAGCCCGCATCAATTCCCACCTATGTATTTGTTGTCGTCGATTTCCGTTGAAGCAAATTCGTCTATTGTATTCTCGCTGTCGGTGGTAATTTAGTGTGCTCTAGGTTTCTCAACTATTGATGCTACTGTGTCATCAAAGCAGAGTTGATTTCACTGAAGAGGAAAAGGCACAGAGCAAGCAGGCCAATCGAAGCAAAATATTGAGATTTTATATGTTTGTAGATGAAGACGTGACATTTTTACTGAAGCAACTCCACTGAAGCCTTTGCGTTTTCTTCACCGCGTTGAAG
>NW_019213866.1:146622-233810 GCF_002532875.2 Varroa jacobsoni | reverse complement strand
TGCACATATAGATATAGTTTTGATGACAAACGAGAAATTAAGTCTCTATTATATAGATATACTGGATTGTCTGATTCATATTATGAGTCGTGTCTATTCAGCGTTGGTGTGCTTTGATTAAAAGATGCACTAAAATGATTGTTAGCTCTTTATTTAGAAACTTTGGTGAAGTTTCTGCAAAAAATGTATTACGATAAAAGCGTAAATGCTAGTGAAACCTATAAAAAATTTTGTCGTCTACAATCAAGATATATTAACTCAAAGATTGCTCTGTCACTTCCGGACACCCAGGAGAATGATGTGAGATGCTCCTTTATATTGTAGTGAACCGCAAAAGTATACTGGAGTTAGACCAACTTACGGGCTGACGAAAAAAAAATTTGTACGACCCTATTTCCATCCGCGAAAAACTCTATAGATACGCTACGAAGTCGAGCCATCTTTAAATCGATCGATCACGAATAATGAAGGATAGATTACATATGGCAATAGGTGCAATTAATTATAAAAAAAAAAAAAAAAAAAGGTCTGACAATACCCACATTAACACAAAACAAGGTGAAGTTACGTGTTTGATGGGCTTAGAAAGGAACAAGGCGTTGACAGAATCGACCGAAACTTCCACCACGCTGTTATCAGACCACGTAAATTTTTAGCTACCCGACAAAGATTTCATGTTTTAATAGGAGGACACCAAAATCGCCTGTAGCAACTTCTTGCCTAGAAACGACGGAACTTCTACAGTGATAGAATTATCAGAAAAGTGCGGAAATTTATCAGTTGCAATCGCGGCAATTTAGTTTAATGGTATTTACTAGTATTTTTTTGTAATTTAGTAGTACAAAAAAACGACTGCAAAAATGCTTAATCCTGTTTGACTACATAATTTATATATATAACAGTTTGAATTGCCGTCCCTAGCTTTGAAATTCATAGATGGCGCGTATACAGGCAGACTTATAGAGGTGAAAAGATGCGAAAGGCAACTATATTTTTTAGGGTAATGAGCTGAGAACGCGGGTTAAACAGACAGCTTGTTCGGTAGTTTGCTTTACTGAAGAGGAGAGGGGCAAACATGGCCAGAGTGATTGTTGGTTTGTGATAAAATTAGCTAACGAAGGTTAATGGACTACTGCTAAGATCCTCGGACGAAGCTATTTCCGTGTGGGGAGTTGTAAAAAGTTTGCATGATGCTCATTACCTCTTCCTCGCTTTCCGGCCCTTCTCCCCGACACTGGCTATTAGCTTTTCTTGCGTTGGAAGGGAGCTGATGAGGGACTTTAGATCTTCCTGAGTCCGCTATTAACCAGCGCTGATGTGCTGTCTTCGTCCTTTAACAGGCTTGCACGTAATGCATACTCATCGGGATATATAGCCCCAAGAGATGGGCAGGCATTTTAGTTTGACGGAATGCTAGACAATTTGGGTTTAACATACATTCTCGTAAACAGAGAGCCTTCGAAAACGCGATTGTACTTATATAAAGGTTAAAGTATCGCAAAGAAACCGAAGATTATTAAATTATACATTATTATTATCCATTCTTTTTTTCTCTGATATTCGTGAACGTGCAGCAGTAATTACAATAATATATAACAAGCTGCTGCAGAGCTACCACTTAGTTACAAATACCAATTTAAAATTTTGAACAGATATTTGCCTAATTAATAAAAATATTCCCGCGCGCAATGTTATTTTCCTGGCTCGAAAATGCAGTGGGTAACGCGTTTTCTTTTGTTTGGACCTAGACCAAAACATGGGGATATGTTTTGGTCGAGGTTCAAATAGCGGCCGAAGACTTACATTTTTCCACGCGAAGAGCCAGTCGTTTGAAGTAATGTCTAACGGATTAAATACGTGACCCGAAACACGAAAAATTGCTAGGCTCTCTACTAGATGTAATACATATCAGATATATCGATGTATACACGCGAGGTTTATTAACATTCGTGGCGCGTGACATTTTGAATTGTCCGTTTTCACTCAAAGATACAGTATGCAACAGATTAGAATATACCTTGGGAAGGTTTAATATGGGTTGTGCGAAAATCAGGAGCTGGTCCTATTGTTCTGTTAGATTATAAACACTCGAGAACATAACGGTTTTCAACCCGAAATGATCAAGCATTTTTTTTTTATCTGACAATTTAACATTTTATATTGTTTTGTTGTATGCCTGCATTTTCTCTAAAAGATACATTCATTATAAGACAGTCAACTCATTGTGATTTTTCTACGCCTCTCTGCGCGTTTTTATACAATTTAAAGTGTACAGTTATCTTTCTGTGTTTAGAAGAAAGGTTTCTTAAGAAAGTTTCTTTTATTGACAAAGCAGCCAGCGCGAAAGCTTAGCATTAACGCTAGTGTGATTTTTCAGTGTTCATAGATGAATCGATGAATCTTCTGGATTAACAATGAGCTTTGGGGAAGCGCTTCCCTGTATGGCTCTGGAAGAGGCTCTTTGTAAAGACAGAGTTTGTGGCTTGATAATGATGATAATAAGAAAATGATATATGCGGCCTGAAGCACGACATTAGGACTCAGCATGTTCCAACATTTAGGAAAACGTATCCAAATATCTACTCGACCGTTGCTATAATGTACAAGTTTCTTTTCCTATCTAATCCTTCCAGTATCGAAAGAATTAGAAACGGTTTGAGAATATTAAGCCAAGGCTACTTTCCAACTTCGAATCAATGTGTAATCCAAATAAATATGCCCATATTTGTCGTTACCTAAGGGTGTATGTCCTTTCAAAGTATACTGAAATTTTTTTTTTTTATCTAACATAGTTTAATAAAAGGGTTTGTTAATAATTAAGATATTATTTTTGCGAATACGAACGGTGTGTTATATCTTATTGTGAAATTGTAAGGAGCGCTTCCTACCGCCATAAATAAGGACCCTTTGAGACTTCAATGATTATGCGGCAATGACTGTGTAGCGAACAAACGATCAGCTGAAGATACGGATAAACAATACGTGGAAAGTAAAGCCATATTCTATTTTACAGAAGTTCGCTTATGTACAGAAGACTTAAGAGGTAAAGCGATTAGGACTTGAGATGACTGCTCGAGTCGTCGAGGTTTGTCGACTTCGGTCCAGTGAGATGAACTCATTGACTGTAAAAATGCTCGAGTGAACCAGTGGCGTTTCCATGCTCATTAATAGCATTTTAGGGTAACGATTCAATGATTTAATGATTGCTAATGAAATCCTGCAGTCCATTGATTCTCGGACCCACTGTGGACACGTTCGTCCATTGTAAAAGACGAACTCGATGACCGTGTTTCGAAGATAATCTGCTCCCCGTTAATAAGATAACTTCCTTATAGGTAACGAGGTCACGGTCCTTGTATCCTCCAGTAGAAATAGCTCGGGCCTGGCCGTCCCGCAATCTACAGAACAGAAGAAAGTGATTCTGTCTGTGCAGCTTGAAGCGAAACTTCGATTTGCTCCCGCGTTCGTTACCCATAAACAAGGGTCAGCATGAGCTAGTCGATAAGAATGATCGACATTAGCCATATTTTTCTTTTTTAAGTATTTTATTCTGTCCTGTTCTCTGTAAACTGACTAGTTATATTTGAGCAGAATATTTTAATGCACTATGAGTTTACATACATGGGCTAGGAACGTATAAACGGATCTACTTGTCGGACAATGATGCAGACGGCTGGTTTCTAGCTAAAAACGAGGTACGTTCACGGCCGAATTCGAAGCTAGACCATTATGCGTTCCTCGACTGCAGGCACACACGTTACCCACTCCAGTATTACGGGGCAGGCGTTGAGGCTGGGGAAGCTAAAACTATACAGTTATTACACGAGATAAATAAGATAATTACATGTGAAAAAGTACGGTTTTTGGACAGGGGCATGCCAACAGATACATCCCTGTGAAGCATCTATTTTATTTTTTCTATTCGATTAAAGTTTTGTGCCAATGCCTTTGAGAACTGGATGATTAAGATCGCTAAGTTCAGCAGAGACTTACATGGTTGATTGACTCTTTACAGAAATTTTGCTCCAAGTTTGTCCAAAAAGCCAGGCTTTTTAAAGTAAAACTTTTGCAGTAAAGAAGCTATTCTGGCCTTTTATCTCTAGAAATATTTGTGACTATAATGCCTCTCGGAAAATATCTTCACAAAGCAACAGGGCAGGTAAATAGTCGTTAATCGAAGGTATACTATAAATTTTCCTTTTCTCAGTTACGCAACGGCTTGCGGATTATTCCATACGCATTTAGGCTCGCTAATTACCGCGATATCGAGTCTTACCTACAACTTTGGAAAATACCCATCGGACCGTTATAACGGGTCGATGGTTTACTAAATAATAAATGGCTTACACGTAAGCTGTCGATACCACCAAATGTTGGTTTTATTTACGGACCTTGTTACCGCTGTCTTTGGATAAATATTAGTAATTAGCCAAACTTCTATGTCGCTATATTAACTGACGGATGAGATACTGTTTAAGGCCTTAGATTCCTTAGGCTAGGGTCGCTACTGCTGCCGGCTATAACTAATTCTAACGTAACCTTCCGACATTGCCCTGTGGTTGAGTTGTGTGAAATAGATTTGTTGCGACTTGCAGCTAGAATCGCTCATTCTCTTTTATCTCGTTAAAAACAGCTGTTCCACTGACTGCGAGATAAATATATGGGAGAGACGGATAGACGGAAGGGCTGGTAGATCGTTCAAAGCGATCTGGGCTTGTTTGACCATTTGTTAGAGCCTTGATGTGAAGACAACGTAATAAGAACGGTTAAAAGATGACTGCTACACAAACACAGACTCACACCCAAACTCACCGATACGTTAGCAGACACATACTCAGAGAGCTTGGAAAAAAAAAGAGTTATTAGCATTTGGTATTTTACACTGACAGAGGTTTATAACTCACTAGAATAGCAACTTAGCTAAAAAACAAAGTTTAAAAAAAAAACAAAAACTACTAAAAATAGGTCTCGAATGTCAACGTAGAATTAGAATAAAAACGTCTCATATCTGACCACTATTGGAAAAAACATTTAGGCATATTTACCTATTTATAGCCATTTTTCTTTGTGATTGGAATCAGTTACTAGTATTTAAGTATGGTTCCCTTATTGTTTTAAAGAGATATTAATCAGCACCCTACGCTATCGACAGCCAAATTCCTTGAGGCAAGTGTTTTCGAATACAACAACGCATATAATTATTGAAAGAACATTGTCTAGTTCGACAATGTAACTGTTGTTGTGGCATCTTAGCAATGGTAGAGCACCTAGAAACGTGTTTGCTTTAGAAACATGGAAAGGCCGTGACAAGCAAAAAAGCGTCAATTGTACTCGATACAATTTGGCCGATTTAAGACGCGGTGACATTGATGGCTATTTGGGTGTCTATATGTCTTTACATAAATGTAGGAAGAAACCAGTGGCCCTAAGTCAGTTATGTAGAACCGTTCTTAAGGTAACAGGATGGAATCGTTGGCCTCCAAGTCCTGAACCAGCCAAAAATAAGTAACAATCCGGGTCTATACTTACCAGACAACGCCGTTAAACCCGATGGCGCTCATAACAAAAAGGGACACGAACGTTAATATCGTGGCAAGCGGAAACATCGCTACCGAACATAAATTTATGTAGCCAGGCCGCATATAGGACGTTGGCGAACTCCTTAAGGTGTTCAAGACGTCTCGCTAGGAAATCTGATTAGAGCAACTAGGAACAACAATCGTTTGCCGTTATAGTGTGCCGAAGCTATAGACGCCCGATTACTCTATGGTACCGTGTTTGGGTCCTTTTTATACGCTGGCTTCTGGTTCTATCGTAAAACGTGTAGGTATGAAGGATGCCCTGCATTGTTTATTATTATTCAGTCGTTACTTAATAAGACAGCGCTGAGTACATTTTAATAATCGATACATGTGAGTCCAGACAGACATGTCTACACAGGAATTGACGATGGAATAGGCCAAATTTGAAAGGAAAATTCGTTTAAGATGCATGGCCATTTACCGATTCATAATGTGAGGCTATATTTATTCAAATGTGCTCGTCGTGCGCGCTCTCACGGATAGTTTAACATTATTCCGGAACTTTTACAAGCGACAAATTTACATACGGTTAACGAAAGCAAGCGGCGTTTCAGTACCGGTGGCATGTGCCTATTGAGAAATCATGATTTGGACTGACAATCACTACGTCCAGATCTTAATAAGGCTAACTCATCCTTATATATAGTGTTTTAAAAGAACGTCTACTTATAGGAGAAGCGTCAGCTAAAGAACATTTTTACGGCACTTCGGCCTCTTATGTCGTTCTTAGGTGTTGTATTGTAGTCATAAGCCTTATTTATCACATATATTATATATCATAATATATATCACATATTTTGACTCATCATAATCTCCAGGCGACATATACAGGAAGTAGCAATTTCCAGAAAATTCGTAGAAAAAAACGAGTCCGCTTTAAACCTACTAATATATACAGAAATTTTTGCCATGTCACAAAAATCTGCCGTTTTTCGAATCGAAAATTTGCGGAAAAAGGAAAGGTGCAATATTTGTTTTCATTGAATCATTTCGTTGAATAAAGATGGTAATGTGAAAGTTACGCAACTTAGCGATACTGTTGCGCTAGTGTAATAAAACAACGATTGGCTGAAAATAGCTAACAGAGAGATACTGTTTGATGGACTGAACGTAGCAGTTTTTCGAGGAGACCTGAATCTTTAGATTCGGTACGTTTTTACACCGAAACGTATTCTAGCTATAGCATGCTCCATAGGACACGAAATCGACAAAAGAACTAAAAAAAAACAACAGGTTCATATCGAAAAGGTAATCACCAGCGCCTGCCGGCAGTGTGTTTGGTTAGGCGTAAGTATTACATCGTCTGGAGGAAGCTGTTTATTTATAAACATCGGTACCCTATGCAGTATTCAATAGCATTAACAATGCATAGGAAATATTTCGAGGTTTGGGAGGTTTCGAAGTTAGAAATCTACAATATTTTTTGGTAGAAATTCATTACAAACGAAAAAGTAGAATGCTTCATAGGAAGCAGTAAATCGAAAATCTACTGTAGCAAGCGCATCGATATGAAGATTCCCGTAACGTATTATAGTTAAAACGGACCAGTATACTATCAAACCTGCGACGAGGTTATGCACTTCGAGCTGAGACTGGAAAAAGTCTGCTTCGAGACAGAAATAAGGCCCTCTCGGTAAAACAGGACAACCGTAGCACCTTTTATTTATAGCCTGCGCTAATCGCCCGTGTGAATTGGCACTTGCCGCAAATGGTTTGGCGAGCGTGACACTTCTCCTTCATCAATAAAAAAAACTCCCAGATCTCTTTTACGCGCCTGTAAATAGAATTGTCTACCTTTGATGATAATTCCACAGCAAAAATACAATCAGGTGAAAGACGTACTTCTTTGAAAAAGATTTGCCATCAACGATGTCGCAGATAGTTTATATGACAAACCTCTGTTGGATGATGTGCAAAAATCGACGCTTTTACCTAAAAATTTTGTATAATCCTAAGCCAACGCGAAATTGACTTGTAAGTGACACAGATAAAGGTGTATTGGACAGACCGTGTCAGATCTGGTGGCTTATCTTCTATAGAATGACTGCGCTCGGTAAAGGAGATATTTTTCAATGGGAACAAATATGGCGAACTATCTTTTTTCTTGTTAGTTGTCAAAACTTGTCTGAAGGCATCAACTAAAGGCAACTTATTCGATTACGGCAAAGGTCATCATCCAGAAAAAGCTAACGTGGACGAGAACTTTACTTTAGCCCATAACTAACCCAAACTCTATATTAGACTGACATCGTAGTTGCGTAATAAGAACCCTACAAAAACGGTGTGCCATCCGTGGCAAACCGGCAAGGGCGGATTTTCTCCGACAAATTGAGATGCTTCGTCCAGTGTATTTGCCCAAGTGAACGGAGTTGAAATTCAGTATTTTCCCTGTTGTTCTTTTTACTTAGAGAATACGGCTAAATAGATGAAATAGCTCTAGAAATGGAGTTTACGAAGGAGGAGTTGATATCGCTTAATTAAGGCTCTTTCTAGCATCATTTAGCGATCCTTCCAGACGCGAAATATGGATCGGCCGTTACATATACAGTCCATATACAATGCTACAAACAAAGTAAAAATTTTTAAAAAAGCGCGTGTTATTGATGCGTGCATTAATTATGTCTAACAGAAAGTCCAAGAATATAACTGTGCCTTTGAAAACTGCTGATAGAAATTACGAAATTCTACATGGATCTACTTGCTACATCACCCGAACGCGTTAATGTCTAAAAGGCCATTCCCTAACCTGTGGATTATTTGAGCGCACCGTCCTACGAATTCGCGGTGATATGTTATTAAAGTTCGCTTGAACCTGTACATGAAAAGGTTTCATAAAACCTTCCAGCCTACTAACCTCGACAAGTCATTAAGACGTAGTATTGCCCGCTGCTTACAACGGTAACGTCTGCAAAGTTTAGTCCTCTATAGAACAGATATAGGACACCTTACGTGCTGCACCTTTGGAAACATTTACTCTTTTAGATACTAAATTCAATCAATGTCAAATTGCGCAGATATGCGAAACCCTTTTTTTTTTCTCTTATGTCCTCTTGTTTCGTTCATTTCCACACTGTATGGTTACAAAAAAAAAAAGAAATAGTTGCTTATTGATACGTGAGCACGTCATAGTGTCAAGATCTCGGAGCTATAATTTTGGCCTGAACGTTAACGAGGCAGGAACTCATCGATTCGGTGCCATATAACAAATTTCCCATTAGGGAGCACGATTCTTATCTCTGGCAGCGATTTTTTTCTTGTAGCGACTTGTATCAGAAGTTCATACTTCATGAACCGCTCTCGAACAAATGTCCAGTTCGTTGAGTTAAGCGTCCAGAAATGACCCTCGGTTTTGCAACGTTTCTTTAAAATGTCACTGACCATGCGGTGTCCTCATGTACGCGTTTTAATGAGTCCCGTATATAACCTTCACGGTCGTTCTTGCCATCGGTAAGCCGGTAGGCCTGTAACTCGACATGGATTTAGAATCAGAACCATATTTGGCATCGTTAAGGAAGACGATTTTTATTGCGGATTACCAAATAACGTTGTGTGCACCCAAACAACTAGGAGAAATTGTCAAGGTAGTGCCGCATTATGTGTATACATTTTCCTTCTTCCAATAGTTTCTACTCCACCTAAAATATTATTTTACAATACTAACATTTTATACATGAAATGTTTAACAGGAAAGAATAAGATAATAAATATCTTATTTTTTCCGAATTTAATGGATTCTGTGTATGCACACGTCGTATCAGAGCTATTTGGGGAGATTTGGAGTCGACCGTTTAAAATTTCCCCCAATTTCACTAGTCTAAGTCGCTCATAATTGCCAAATTCATTTTCTGTTCATTGTTTCTACCTGAGATACTTATCTTGATAAAGATAAGTCTAGCTTAAATTCAAATCGTTTGCGAACTTCAAAAATAGCATCACCGTCAAAAAAGAGCGCGCCCATTTAGTTTTTAGAAAATCGCTTTTTTAAAGGGGACGATCATATATAATCCTTCATCCCTTTAACTGTAGCGCCCTCACTATAGGGTAAACAAGTGTGCTTCCGCAGCTTTTTTACACTAAAAAAGGTGTGAAAGAAGGTCAGTGTCGAGCGTGTCCTTCACGTACTTGAGATTGAACTCTAAACCCAAAGTAAACATTTTGTGATTCAGCTAAAATAATGATCGTGGCTTCGTACAGCTCACTAACGGTGTAGGACACTTGACAAGCACGAGGCGGACTAAGAGAGAACAATGCAGGACGCAACGACATGGGTATCCCCGTGCGGTCGATACAGAAATACCATGGCATACAGTCCTGTCCACTTTAACACACCACGTGGCTACGGAGCTATGTGGGGTGCTTCCTCTCAAAAAAGTTCTACTTTTTACCTGCTAAACCGGCTTCGAACCGTAAAACTCTCGATGCCGACGACGATAACAAGAAGAGCAGTAGCTTATGAGTGAGTTTGGCTATACAGGAATACTCGCACGTATCCTGGATTTTCGCCGCGACCATTTTTAGTAGTAGTAATGACCATTTTTCTGGGCCTGATCCCATAATTATTATAATTAGAACTAAAACAAAACAAGTAATAATTATATGAAAGATTCTTTTCCACCTGTGTACGTTTTGCCTTCTTCGACGATAGCTCTGTTGTTAAAATAGGGGGAAGGTTTATTCCCGTATGAGACACGTACCTGCTAGAAATCGAGCTCCTTAAATTGATCATAATACTGTCCATACGTGGATGTTCTGAGGCTCGAGAACCTAAACAGCCTAAAACAATTGTTCAGTACTGAGCCGAATTTTGACAAGATGACCCATAACTAACGTGGGGTTTTCTTACTAGTTAAATAGCCAAGCAGAGTAGTAGACGGTGAGCTTCTTGTCTAGACGAAGCTAAGTGAGAGAAAGGACATTGAAGTATTCCTGCAAAAAAATGATACAATAGTATGCAAATTACGCGGATATGCCTCAGATAACTGTTGTTTTCGGAACAGCTGCCTTGCTACCACTTATCGTCTCACACCTGCCACCTCACGAAATGCCGTTGGCCTAGTATTTGGAAGCTTAATTGATCATGAATAGGACACTATATACTTCGAGGTGTAAGCAACCAGCGAATCATTTGCGCCAATATTGCTCTAGGCTTACTTTTAATATAATATCTACTATATTTATTCGAGTACACATGAAATTTAGGGGAGTGGATCTGTGCAACCTGTTTATCAAACTGTTTATTTACGAATTAGATTGAGTTTGCATAAAAGGACTTCATTGTAACGTGTAGCGTAAAAACGCTTCGTTCTTGTTGATAACTAGTAGAAAAAACAAAGGGGAAACTTCTACTACTTGCTTTGACCAAACTGTTCAATTGAGTAAACGTTAATGATTCGCGGTATCAACAATACGTAATATTAAACAGTACGATTCAAGAAATATCATTTTTCCATTTTTTTTCTGACAGGTGAAAAGCGTTGACGTACTGGAGGCGTACATTGAACGTATACTAGAGGTAAATCCTTTAATCAATGCAGTGATAGATGAGCGCTTCCAAGACGCTCTTGAAGAATCGCGAAGTGTCGACGACCTGATAGCCCGAAGTGATGAGGCGCAGCGGAATGAGATCCTCCGCAAAAAACCGTTTCTTGGAGTTCCTGTCACGACAAAAAATCTTGTTGGAGTTAAAGGTTTGTAAAATTTACCCTCTAGGTGAAATCGTGCTATCAACATTAGATTGTCTATATGACGTTTAGCTCATTTTAAAACGTTTTTAGTAAAGTGATGATTGAAACCAAATTTGAGCATCTTTTCTAATTTGCTTTTGTCCGTTCTCAACCCTGACCTATGTTTACTGTAATCAAGTAGAACGTATCGTCATGCATAGAGAGTTCGGTTAGAAAGATTTTTATTACCACTGCTGGAGATGACACGCTTATACGCGAGCTCTTGTTTTCTAAGAAAACGGCTGCGCATCCTTGATACAGCTTCATCGGTGTGAATCGTTGATGGTAAGGATTGTAGACGTCTTCTTACCGGACTTCGGCTTCAACGATGTTAATGTCGAATTAAGATTCCCTAATAGGGAACCTCAATCCTCGGTCCTTGATTAACATTTCCAACTCTATGGAGTGTAATGAAATCCGGGGCTTTTCTTAAACAATATTTACAATAATCATCTCACCTCTTTGATTATCGGTTCGCGCTTCCTTCCAGCTTCATTTGTTATAATATAGATGTTAACGGTAAAACAAGAAAGCATCTATTTGGGAAAATCGTTCATATTGCAGAAAATTGTCTGAGTTGAAACACTGAAAGACCGTTTGAGATCCGTTTACTAGCTTCATCGTCATTTTAAGAGTCCCGTTCGACAAGCACATCGATGATACTGAGGCAGAGGATAACAGGTCCCACGAAAGAAGCAAGGTTCCTATGGCCAACTTATTGCAATCATTTGATACCTATGATTTGTCCGTTGCATCAGTACGTGTTATTTTTGCTTCGCTTATTTTAATGCCTTAATTCAACAACTAAATCAGCCGATGGGATGGCTGACTAATTCGGTTAAGGACAAATCGAAAGCAAACACTTGTGTACGACGATCTTCATGCAGTCCGTTTTCAAAATGGCATTATATATTATACATCGCTAAATTAATTGTGCTTTGTACTATAAATCAACGTGATTGATGTGGAATTTACTATTCGTACTAAACGACTGCAGCGAACGATATGAAGAAGCCCGGATATGGCAAGGCCGTTTTCGCTGGCGCCTATGCCAGGCTTAATAGGTCAATAGGAGATCCCTAAAAATTAGTTATAAAAACATTACGGTGCACGGCACATTCAAAGAAAAATTATAAGTATTGATCGTCTGCCTAAATTTACATACTGATCATTCCGAGATCGTATTTGCCTGCGTAGAGAAATTTACCATTTCAAAGGTCTTTTTAATATATAATATTTTATTGCTTATTATATCGTGGTGAGATTTTTCATCGGTTATTCCACTCAGCCTTCTTCACGTGTCGCGCACCGTTCGGACAAGAGCCATTTTTGGGTTGTATATGGCTGGACAGCCAGCTAAAGCCCTTAAAGCGTTTTATTTGCAAGCCTGCCGACTCCTCCAGGCATGGGCCATCTACGTGTTGGCAGAAGGCTTGACGCATATGCGTTAGACATACATGACACTCGTGACCTATCGGATTGGTCAGAACGTCACATTCCTATCTCATAAGGCAAACTGCAGCCTTATCTTGGACTCTCATGTGATAACTCGTACACTGGAGGAATCACTTCCTTTGTGGCCTAGAGCAAAAACGGGTCGAACTAGTCACAAAAGCAACCTTATAAACGCAACACGAACGAGTCTGGCATTGCTTTTGCCTTTGGCCGTCCTACAAAAATCATATCTTATGGAGACAAGTTCAGCTTTTCCGTGTTTTTAGCGTCGTGTATTGTTTCGCACTACGTGCTTAGCGCGTTTCTCACGGGAAATAGTCCTCATTAGGTCCGGGCACCTCGAAGAGCTCAAGACACGCCTCATTAATCATTGCGATCTTTTGTGTTGCATGTATGGCAGTGTGAAAGCTGAGCAGGGTCAGACAGGGGCACATCTGTAGATCGTAGTCGCCACCAGCTTGAAAATAGTATTCACATAGAGTTCTGTTACAACAGCGCCATACGGAAGGCTAAAATGTCGTTTTAGATGTTGCAAGAGTCGCGAAGCTATAAGCGCGTTTTTTCTTTTTAAATTTTACTGCCATATGTTGGGAGCACCATAGTGTTCTTGACACGTGTGTACACGTGTATAAACTGGTGTCTTATACGTGTAAAATGGCTCTTATTAAAGCCGTATACGGCAGAGAGCCAAAATGCCGTAGCCCGTTTAGCGAACAGCCCGTATGTAAAACAAGGGGCTTCACGGTAGTCACGATATATAACAATCGTAGCAATTGTGTAAATGTTTAAAGTCCCAAATATATTTTATTTACCAAACAAGTTATATACTTATAGAACAAGTTACTTGCACAGCTGCAATATACGTTCTATACGTACATTGTCGGTGCTATTGACAGACTATTGTTGTTACTGCCAGTGACTTAGTTCACCTTATATATGCGTATAGCAGCGATGTGTTGAAGTAGTAAACGGTCATGCGATAATTGGCCACATGTAACTGTACAGTTTCTTCCATCTACCGGAATATGTTTTAAACGCTGGCGTCCCAAGTTCAATACAATTGGTAGGAGCCCAGCTGGACCTGCGTACCCTGCAAAGATTTATTGCAAATATTTTATACTAACCAGGTTCGACAAACTGATTAAGAACAGATGAATTATGTCATATAGTAGTTACGGTGCTAAGCTAGCGCGTTGATTAACAGAGCCATTTTGTTACCGACTGGCCTTAAGTTTTAGGCCAAATACTAAACTTATCGGCATTCAAAATGGCTAGCCTTGACCTGCGCGAATAAGGCAAAATTTGAATTGACCTCAATTTCCAAATGAACCACGCTGGTTGAAATTGTTCGCATGAGTTATGGTTCTCTTAGAATATTGTTAAAGGCGCACACAGACAGTAACGCTGAACTTCCTTATCGAAGGAACGATTTGTGATAGATAATTAACTCTACACGGGACGAAGATTTATGAAGGTATATAAAGATATATGAACCATTTATTCTACACTACTAATACTCACTATTTATTTCGTTTGATATTTTTCGTGCAGGTAAATTGCCTCTGATGTATGACATACTGAAAATGACATTAATGCCATTCATACAGATTGGGTCAGTCGAAAATTTTCTATCATTGTCATGACAAAAAGGGCGGGAAGGCAGTCGGAGACTTATCTGTATCGATCGGGGCTTTACAAATGTAATCCTGTTACTACCGACTCTTTGACTGTCCTTCAAATTGACGCGGCCAGGATTTGGAAGCATCCTGAATAGCCGCATGTGTTTGTAATGTGAAAGAGTTCACCGCTTGACAAGAATGCTGCCGGATACTTTGTTCAGGGCAACGAGACGCTAGTAGTGACTACACTGACGATGCCGACATACAACGTGGGAGCGTTCCGTGTGAGATTTCGGAAGGATGGCTCCTTCGGGCAGCACAAGATCGAAAACGAACGGCACGACAAACAGCCCGTTAGTACCACCGTCCTGGGAAAATAACGTGGGTGTAAAGTGATTCTGCTACGTAACGAAAACTAGGTTATTAGCTGTTGTAGGGCCTACTAGACGTCTGGCAGACACATATATATACAACTGGTTAGGAGCTGCTTTTATAACCCTCGATGAATTGGTTCGATTGCGACTCTGGTCTCTCCTTTGGTCCTCGAGAGGCGACGACAGACAAGTACAGGCGTTAAGTTTTCGGGATCTGCAAGGAGCTCATCTCGACTTCCGTTTGACTTAATAGACTGAAAAAATGCCCGGTCGCCGAGAACGTACAAAACAGTAACTGAAGACGCTAAACCATACATTTAAAAAATGACATTGTATCAAATAGTAAAATTCGTTTTGCCTGCAGAAGAACTAGGACCGCATACCTGCAGGAAGCTGATCGTTCTCATATATTTATAACCTTCTAAAGTAAATTCTAAACATTAAAAACATATGGTTATATCCTAATTGAGTGTATCTTAACAATGAGAGAGATCGCTTCGTTGAGAAGAAAAAGTACAAATGTGATTCTACCTTCGAGCAACAGCGGCAACAAGTTTCGCAGAAATTTACTAATCGTAAGTTCCGTAAATAGTTCTAATCTGCTTCCGAAACATGTGAGTTGCTGTGAAGTATACTTAAGGCTTGTGATTACTTGTAGATCTACCTCACAGGTAACTTTAGAAGCTGCAACCGAATGGACAGAAAAATTCATTTAGCAGCTTGTCTTAAAAGTGATCAATGTTTTTATTGATTGTTTAGATTGACATGGGCGACTGGTTTTCTCCTAATATGAATTTTCTATTTGACCAAAACGAGTCTACAAAATTGCAGAAAGCTAAGACAACATCAGGCGACAATGTTGGCAGCTATTCGTCCCTACTGGATTGCACAAGAAGCTCGTTACGAGCAACTCATCAGACAGGCTAAACGTGAACAGTGCCAGTTAAAAGTGGCTCGTAAGCTGGCCACAGGACAAGCTCACTTGTGCCTACATGAGACATAAGGGCTCCTTCTGGTGCTGAGCACATCTAGCACCACCTTCATATTAAATCTACCGTACGGGGCACGGTTCTACAGGACATTTCGATGCATCAAAATGTCTGAATCAGAGATGAAGCTGGCAAGAGATCACGAAAAAGGGAACAAGTGTTCTTGAACAGTAGCTGGCTCCATATTTCCAACACGAAGTACGCTCAGAGGAGCAGCACGTCTTTCACGTTCAGTGGTCAATGCTTTCGACCTATACGACTGTCCTGAACAATATTGAAAATCATTTGTTCGCTCCCCAAAAACCACGAGCCGAAAAGATAGTAATAGAAGACGCTGTAAAGGAGAGCCAGTCGATCATAGAGACGATCGGGGCTACAGCCTCGGCCCACTGTTATTATTCGTTGTCGAGCTCCCAGTGACGTATAATACAAACAAGTGAAAAACGTCATGTACACAAACTTTTAACATACACAAACAAGAAATACCATGCAACACACCTTATCTATTCTCACATGATACTGAAGACCGATTAACACCCTCACCGAGAACATACCTTGTCTCCTTCGGATGTCTACATGGTTTCATGAAGCTGCATCCGTCCACGAAGAACCAACGATTGTACGTACGTACGTACGTACGTACTGGCATACAAACTGTCGGGAAACTCCATAAACAATATCCTCTATCTACCTGCTGTTTATTAAAAATTACCAGGACAAATGACCAACGTTGATCGTGACTTCTGTAACGCTAAGACAACAGATAAATCCGGATGTAAGTATCTATCTAGAACAACACATTATTCGAAAATTAAACGTGCGATCTTATGGGTTCCATCAGCTTTACTTGGCCTGTACGAGGCTGTCATGTTCCGTTGACACTGCGGCGTGCTAACATGCATTTCAAGGACAATTGCAAGTACATCAGATCTGTATAGATATATATATATATATATATATAGACATACGTTTCATTGTATTCAATAGTGTGTAAAATAAACCTCTGCATTGTAGCCAGTCTTATAACATTGTCAGGCCCTATATATATATATATAAAAGATATTTTTTTTATTGATCTGTATAATTATGGGCCAACGGCGTTCAGTGTTGAAAAGCTCTATATTTTCTCTCCAAGCTGGTTGTTATTGTTTTTTCCCATAAGTTTCAATTAATTTCGCGTGAACCTCCAGCGGATAAAGTGGATATCTCAAAATGTTATAATTTTAGTATCTTATAAATGGAATACTACCCATTAAATGGAACAAAACCCGTTAGAAGATAATCTATAATCTCAAATCAATTAACGACTAAAATGACAGAGAAATTACCAAAAAACAAATGAAAACTGATTCGAGAAAGGAAAGGTAGATTTATTGGTTGAAAAATAATGAGCTCTCTCCGTATTCCTTATGTTTCTTATTGTTTGTAATTGTTCGGTATTTCATCTTAGGGTCGCCATTTCCTAGTCTTCTTTAAGTTTTTATTTTTTTCTTTGGAAGTCTTACTAACACAGCTCCATATCTTAGACTATTTTAAAACGTAATTGTTGCAAAATCTTAAAAAGACTAAAAAAGCAATCGATTTACATTTCATCTATAGCTTAATATTGATAGCTAGGTCCTTTAAATTTCTTCTAGAGTTTATCAAAGTGTCTCCTTCGACCCCTCTGAACAAATGAGGCAAACCTTTTCCAAAGAGCCTATTATTTCGTGGGGGTTTGTCACAGTTCTTTCAAAAACTATTGCGACATAAGAAATTAATTGATTGATCGCAAATGCTCGTTCGTCACGTTTACATTGTCACGACACATATTGTAGGGTCGTTTAAGGTTCACCTATTGTTACGAGGTGGACATGAAACTTCGCCAATCTTATTCTTTGTTGATTTGTGTCTCCTTGCCAGACTTCTTTGTGAATCCGTCTAGTTTAAGGTTGAAAACTGCGTTTTTTTTTTCAAGATTACTTTGGGTGAAAATTTTTGCGGAAAGTTTAAGATGGAATTTCATTAGTTTTAGGACAAAAAAGTATGAAAAGACGGGATCTCATGATTTCCAGGGTCGCGGGGTTTTTCTTTTTCGGAAAGAGAAGCAGTCACTATCTGTGTGGAAAAGGCAGAGCAAAAACGAGGGCACAGTCGGGACGATTGGATAATGCGAGGTGTGTTTAATTTCGATAAGTTGTAGTTATTCATATTCTAAGTTGTCTTCACTTCTATAAATAAAGAAAGGTCTCTTTTAAACCGGCAAAACTGTAGGAGAGCTGTCATACGGACATTAGTGGATGGGTACGTTACCTTAGAGTATACCGAGTTGGCCGACCCAAGTCCAAGAAAGGTACAGCAGCGTCGTTTTATGCAGGATATCCGGTGCTTCTGAAGCGTTTAACGTATGGCATAGAATTCATCCATGGTGAGGTTTGAACGTCTATGTGAGCGTACGAAGAGTTAAATGCACTTTGAAACATTCTCGCCGACCATTTCGTCAGGGTTAATTAGCCCCTGCGTCAGTGGATGTGTCTTTTTTTACAGTGCCTGCAAGCAACGTCAGTCTGCGCAATGTGTGAATATAACAGCAAGAAGAATGCCCCTATTTTAATATAATATAAAACACCAACAGCTCAATTAGTCCCTCACACTGGATATATCGCAAGGGTCGGTCTACTCTGCCTAGATGCAGTATAATCTTGATACTCCATTCTTAATAAATTCTCTCTTAATAAAGGTGTTTTTGAGTTTCACGTTAGATAAATATTACTACTAAATAATGCTGATTGACCTATCCTTAATTTTTCCTAGTTACAAATCGTCGTTTTTAGATTTTTCGGCCTTCTTTAGCAGTATAAACCTGTGAGGAGCTCACAAGTAGCCTCTGCTGGTCAACCAAGAAGGAAGTACCTAATTACACTGTATCTGCAACTTTGTCAGAGATGATCGACTACAAAATAACTCTGTAATGATGAATGGGAACTGTTGAATGGGACTAAATGTTTTCCCGCCCTGTACCATTCCCGTCTCTTCGTCAGAACTTGTTCATCAAATAATCCAGTGCATAGTGGCAGCAGTCGTTTAGATAATGCTCGGTGAAAGCCGTCCTTCGTTATTCTAGAGGGAGTATTTTAGGGATAAGGTCACCAACTTTGTTTCCCCAGTGGGACTGATTGTCAAGCGCTTAGCACTTTGGTCTGCTTGGGCAGCAGATGTATCTACGGGGGTTTGTTGGGTGTGAGTCGCTGATATGTGCTAGAACTAGTATAAAAACGTCGATCGAGGTTTTAGCCTATTCATATAGCCGCTTTGTCAGGTAGTATGTGAAATAAATGACCCACATTAACCAAATCGGTGTTCGCTGGTCAATTAATTAATAGTACATGTTTACATATCCACGATTTCTGTGAATTGTGAGAACGTCAGATCACTTATATCTTCTCTTTTTAACGCGTACGGGAAAAATATCTCTGCTTCTCTCTAGCTAGAAAAACTACACCTGCTCTTGTTAGTGGTAGCAACCGCCGTTTGATCATCTGTTAGCATGACACCAGCCCTACGTTGAGATGATGATGCACCTCCATTGTCGGGTTAAAAGATTGCTCAGGCAACCCATTTCCTGTTGCGTAATTTAGATCATTACGCGTAGGCGGAAGCCATCATCAGAACCGGTTTTTAAAAATAACCCCATAATTAGCTACGAGATTCTCAAGCTGCCACCATATCGTCTATTATGTAATATTACAGGTAAATAGATACACAGACGGCAGGAAGCGTGAAGTATTTGTTTTAAATGTAAATCTTTATTTCGGTAGTTCAATATACAGAAACACACACATGAAAATTTAAAAGGGTGTATTTTTTTTATAGTATTGGTGATCAGTTGACTATTTATCTGAATGGCGACAATACACAGAATGAGTTATATTTTTAGCATTAAAGTACATCAAAGTAGGATAAGTGTACCGGTACTCGTAACACGCTAACTTGAAAAGGACATCATGCGTACGTTTCACGCTGCTGCGGTTTAGATAGGTAATTGGGTAGAGTTATTCGATGAGGTTTTCTTTTTGGCCTATCGTCCTTGTTCTGTCCAGGCGGGACACTCGTAGTTCGCTTGGGTTCATAAAGAATTACTCTTGATTGGTTCAGCGTCATTTAGCAAGGTCTGCCATCATACACTTGCCGCGTATCATAGCAAAGCATCAACTTGCAGCCACACTTGGTCTTTTCCGTTAGTCATTCAAAACATGTCGGTTCGAAAGAAACCCTTTAGTTTATGCCAGAAGCCAGCCGTCTAAGGTGATGCCTAAGTACAGGATATAACAGACGAAAATTATCCATTATACAGATACAGCTATAGAAATAGTAGCAGCCCAAGTTTTATGGAAGTATCGCCGAGCGATTTGGTATTTGATTACCTGATAGCGTCGTCAACTGAAGGCCAACGTAAACTTTAAGCCGCCTCCTCTTGTCGTTGTCGCTGGTTTAACTTGTTGCTTTTACAGGTTTACTAATTGACGTCGGGGTAGTATCGCGTCGGGGAGTACGAGCAGACCGTGACGCTGCGGCTATCGAAATGATGCGAAAGGCCGGCGCGATTCCGCTCGCCATCACGAATGTTTCCGAAATGGCGATATGGTGGGAGTCCAACAATAAGGTTAGTACCATTGCCAGTACCTTTTCTGTTTAAGTAACGGGGCTCTTAGACTGTGCTAACGAAGGTCTAACAAGGCCTGTTATAACTTTTGACTATTACTCCCAGGCTCCCAAGGCCTTTTCAAGTATATTTCAACGCTGGAAGCTAGGTTTATTGAACCCAATGGGCTATTCGTAAATGTAAAAAAAATCCGACTTTTTTAATTGGATCCGATAGATATCTAAATATTGACTCGATAGATTCAGTTGATAAATCACGTATTCCAGCCAAATCTTTTCTGTTATGCCAGACTTGATTTGTGTACGTTACGTGCGTTTTCGAATGTGACAGTTGCATGGTCGCACGCGAAATCCGTACGACCTACGGTGTAATGCAGGGGGTTCCAGCGGGGGTGAAGGAGCCCTTCTCGCGGCAGCCGGATCCCTTATCGGTGTTGGCACCGACATTGGCGGCTCAATTCGGATGCCAGCCTTCTTCAATGGCGTCTACGGACATAAGCCTTCACCGAGTAAGCATCTTTCTCAACTAATAGAGTATAATTATTGAAAATTCATATTATCCAGCCCTACCGCTACATACGACATTCGTGACACTTCTCCTATGCTTATTTTTATTGTATCCAGTTAAAATTATTATATTATTATATATTTAAATTGAAAAAAGTCGTTGTTTTTGTCAGTAGACGTAGATTTTCGACAACGTTGCGCTGGGTAAAAGTTTAAGCTAGATGGGATAGACGTTTGCATATCTGATCTTGTAAAAAAAAATACAAATAGCCAATCCATGCCCTTCGTATTTTAGCACCAGAATACCAGTATGTTAGGCGTTTATCAGAGGTTGCTAATATGGTACACTGTATATAATGAATATATCTTGATAAACCTAAAACAATTACTTCGTATAGGGTTGTCATGTTACCGACACCTAATTGTTGAGGTCAAATATATAGAAAAACCAACGTAATACTAACGCTAAACATAATTTTTCAAATTTGCTGGATCTTTTCTGAGTAGTCGTTTATTGTCCATTCGATAATCTGGTATCACGACCGTCATCACGAGACGGTCCCAAAGCAAAACATTCTCGAGACGAGATACCTCCGTCAGCCGCTTAAACGAATACATTAGAAGACGTTAGTTCTATCTAGGAGGGTTCAATTATTTTTACTCCGTGTATGATGTCGCACCAGGGAACGGAGTCGCCTCGTTTCCACCTAAGGGCTTCTACCTCTGTCGTTGTTAAAGTTAAACATCCCCAGCTGCAATTCGGTCTGAGCAAAGAAATGAATCTTCACAGCCTTTCCTCGTCCTTCAGCAAACAAAGGCCATACTAGCCTTGTATAATACTTTGAAGTTCTTTTTTACACAATACTTGAACTGTTGTGTACCCTCATCCTAACAAGATCCGTAAGAGTTTCTCAGAAAAACGTGTTCTAAATAGAAGTCTGTTGTGTTAATGTTGTTTTACAAGCCTTACTTAGACAAGCAAAAATCGTTTCGGTTTAGCGTGCAGGATATGATAAGTCATCTATAGAGTTTGTAGAATTGAATTTAAGGTGAGGCTATTTTAGCTGGTCTTGCCCTCATTCAACTACAGTAGAAGCTGTACCCCGTCTTAATGTAGCTGATTTAACCTATATATTGATTTATATCTCAATTGGTAAGGTCGATTTCTGGTGGGCGACTTCACAAGATTCTGGCCATTTAAGTATCTGAAAAGCCCAACGATGTCTAGACAAGATTTGTAACCCAACAGCCAGGTATGACTTGCTCATGCAGCAAAAGAACACTTGTTGCTTAGGCAGAGCCAGTTTCGTCGTAACTACCCTTGTGATATTTTCTTAAATCGGTTCGAAACACACAAATATGGTAGTTTAATGTACAATGGTTATTAGCAAAGCCTAGAAGCGTTCGGGTACGGAAATAAATAATACTACACACATAAAATATACGCCTGCCTTTAGTCCACGTTTATTTTTTTTTGTTGCTATCGATCTTCATCAGACACACACAGTAAACCCTAGCCAACATTTTATGGCTATTGGTCCGAGTTTGACGTAAAGGTCAGATTTTCTCAATTCCAGTTACTTCACGACCCTATTACATTACCTCTGTTATTCCATAGTAGTTTTTGGCATTGCAATATTCCATAACCTTGCTTCGGTGTGTACACTGTGTTTTTTTACGCCTTTTGCTTATTTAGCATACGTTCCATACTTATATGTCAATTACCCTGTATTGCCATTTTCGTTAAGCCACCACCGTGCTTATAGTGAGTAGTCACGTCCTTACCGTAAGTTACAAGCAAGTAGAGTCACGTTAGGTCACTCAAGGGGCCGAGTTATGCATATGTGAAACATATGCGTAACTTTTTAACTCGGTGACTTTTTGAAAAAAATACTTGTGAACTTTATAACCGGACATGAAAATCGATTGTTTTGAAAGCCCGTCTTATAATGTCTATCTAAATGTAAAATTTTCATTACGTTGTTGAAAAGCTATGTGAGAAAAGCTTTTATTAGGGCCCTGCAAGGCTTTTTTATATATTTTATAAAGAGAACATAATAGTCGATTTTAGCATAAAGTTCGCTCGCCAAAGCGCGTCTACGCGCAGAGGTACGCCAACATCGCTGAAGCCATTATTCGAATTGATCTGTTCTTACATTAATAGAAAATTTTATTTTCTTAAAGGTGTATGTGGGCGAAACATTGCATGAACATAATCACCGTGTAGAAATGTCAAACCGGCAACTAAATACATGGGCTAATTTTACAGACATTGTATCCAACAGCGGACAGTATCCTGAGATCGTCGATTATCGAGCTGAATTTCTGGGCACAGGGCCCATGTGTCGATATGCGCGAGACCTACGACCAATGCTTATAGCTTTAGCAGGTACAGAGGCCACCGGCCGATTACGACTAGACGAGCCCGTCGATCTTCGCCAAATTCGAGTTTTCTACATGAACGAAATCAAAGATCGAAGCTTCCTGATGTCACCCGTCAGTAACGAAGTACGCAGAACATTAAGCGATGTATGTAACCGATGTTCCGTTTGACCAAGCTACTTGAATTCTATCGATTCATCTTTGGAATAGCGAATAGCAAAATAAATAGACTACACTCGGAGCAAACGGAACTAAAAGCTGTTGTGTTTTTAGGTGATCGAATACTTGTCTAGCCTAACATTGAAACCAGCCGAGGAGCGGAACTTCCCATCAATGACATACGCCTTCGAGATTTGGAACAGTCTGATGATGTCTGGCGATTGTCCGAAACTGATTGAGGTGCTAAAAAGTTCTGGGTCGACGATCTCACACCCTTTTATCGAGATGCTCAAGTGGACTGCTGGTCAGTCAAAGCATACCTTTCCGGCTGTATTTATGACAGTTGGTGAGAAATACCTGCCTTCAAAGGAGTCCGAGGTGTGTACATACTGTGTATATTGAGAGACTAAAGTGTCATGCTGCGAGAGACCCATTTCGAATCCTTCGAACTCAGTCAAATAGGCATACACTTAGTAGAGCAACCTCAACGAGTTACTCATAACTAAACAGAATATTACTTCTAGTAAATGAACAGGTAATACTTGCAGCTAGTTGCAAACCATTATCTTTATGGTCGTTAAATCGACCTGACCTATTTGGGTGACGGGACCAATTTTTCCTTAACAGGAGAGAGATTTAGTCGTTAACAGTAATATCAGCCCTTCTTTTTATATAAAGGTACAGCTCGAGGGACGAGAGCGGATCTAAACTATCATAAATCCGAGCCTATATTCTAGGTCTTGACAATTACAAATTGTATGAACTAAATATGTATTAGTAATTAGTTTGTTATCTATGCTTTTCGCTCTATTGTGACATTATACATTCGTCTTACCAATCTATGAGACCAATTTCGTTTTTTAATTATGTCGTAAATAGTATGCGGTGTTAGGGTTTCTTGATTATTAAAGATAGTGGCGCACCAATATCGCACTGGCGATTGTATAACACAATTGGAACTAAGTCGAAATTACTTATTTTCTATTATATTTATATATATACGATACTATTTCATTTCAGTCAAGTCGTCGTTACGTTGCCCTCGGGCGCGAGTTAGAACAGGAATTTGCTAACCTTCTAAATGATCGCGACGCCGTCTTTCTGTGCCCGACACATCCTGAACCTGCCCCTAAACATAGGACGCCTGTATTTCGTGGGTTCAACTTTGTGTACGCCGGGATCTTCAATGTTCTCCGACTTCCAGTTACCGCATGTGCGGTCCGCCTAGGAGAACACAGCGAGCTTCCAGTCGGTATACAGGTGATGCGATTGTACTGATTTTTAGTTTAGCGTGCCCCAAAACGTCCAAGATAAAGCTGTCAGTCCCTGCATTTCCATAGCCGAGGCTTTGACTAGTGCCGCAGCCCTTATTTACACATATACCTTATATGTACATAGGGTATATGTATGTGTACAGTGGTATATGTAGGCACATAGATAACTGAAATAGAACACCTGTTTCGTTCACCATCGCTAATTACAGGAGCTGGTAATAGTACATATAATAGCACATATACCATATAAACCTTACCACCTGCTGTTTTCCGCCAAAATTCAAATCTCGAACGCTGCCTCGCCGAGATGAGTTAAAAACCAAGTAAATATATATATATGTATGCGTTAAACTGAAGAGTCGATAGAAGATCTCAATGGCCTAATCAAGGGCGCGCCGATACCATACCCCATCTGGATAACATTGAAGTTTAACAAAATAATGAATCGCTCAACATTTATACTTTTTTCCCTAACCCTTCAGGTTGTTGCCGGACGAAATCAAGACAGACTGTGCCTGGCCGTCGCGGAAGAAATCGAGCGCGTTTTTGGTGGCTGGAGGGATCCCAGTAAAAAGGCGTGAGCACGGAAGGAGTATCCGCTCAGAGTCTACTAAACGTGAACATAAATCGTACAATAGGTTATAGAAAATTCAATATCGACTGGACAATACTGTTAGACAGTGAACTAATGAAAAAAATAGTAGGACATTGAGAATGTTAAGGATCTTCGAGCACGGACTAATTAGCACGATCAGAACCGCCATCAATATAAATCGGAAGAAGCAGGGGCTGCGCTTAGGGTATCTGTGGCTGTCAGCTGCGCTCAACTTAGAATTGTGATACGCCTTCTGAAGGTGTGCGAGGACCCTGCGTTGATTAGTACGAAACCTTTACAGTTTGATTCTATTCCTTTGACCAAATGAACACTCATTCCGACCGAAACGTACGCCGTGTATAAATGAATCTTACGTTTCGCTCATAAGTTTAGTATTATAACGAGCTGTCGCGTCTTCGAATATGGACTCTATGTAATGTTGAGGAACCGCGACTGATTAGCTCTTCAGTAGACCGCGTTTAATATAAAACAAAGACTCTGTAGGACATTGTTATAGATCCTACTTGCTCAGTGTGAGATAAAGCTCCCGCTGTAACAATTGAACGTAGCTGATTTTGTTGCTAGATAACAATGACAATGATAGGTGCCCACTGTGAAGGTCCCTGCGCGTTTATGTGCGCCCATTATAATACAGTATTTTTAGATATGAAACATCGTCATTAATACCATCACATGTCTCATTTGTTCTAGCTGTTTTCTGATGTGAAGCACTCTACTGTTAACAGAAATCTATTTTTGGTACCGAAGATGAAGAAGAAAATAGGATGGATATATGTACTGTTACCGAAGATGCAATACTTCCATAAGGTTTTGTGCGTTATTGCCGTAGGTGACGATTTTCATCAGGCCTTGTAGTTCAAGGAAGAAGCTTACGTTTAGAATCCGCGTGCTCAGAAGTGACCCGCGCTAGAGTCTGCAACATTGCAGTAATAGAATACAGTGGAAACATTAAAACGCTATGCAGTAACGAAGATGAGTATTTAAAGATCGTACGCGTTACAGCCCAAAGCATTTGCCAATGTCTAGTACTATGTTGAGTCAGTCAAACAAATTGTGCACCATTTTCTGCTAAAACGTCTACACAATATATATATATATGTTATTGACTAAATGGTCCTATACTACTTCGAAGGTTGTTGTGCAGTTGTTCCGAGAAATCGGACACATTCTACATACGAAGTATACGTGTGTACTCTAAATTGGTACCGCATAATAACATCGAAGGCTTAGCGCACATGAGCGAATCACGAGAGAATCTTGTGTTTTTTTTTTTGTTGTCACAAAACCCAGTTCAACCTGCTAATAGTTCGAACGCTTAGTAATGACTCACTATGGCTATTCTTATTGCAGGGCCGTGATGTCGGCATTGTATAAATCTGTTGTCCTTCTAACGCCGCTGTTTCCGCTGGACGGTCGAAAACATTATTGTGCAGTATTGGAAATACCCGTCTAGCTAATACATTGACCGAGAAGGCACAATCGAATAAAAATAATAAGTAAAAAAAAATGTTTACAATGAGTTCAATTAACAACAGTGGCAAAAGTAGGAAACATCATAGAGAACTGTAAATATTTCCGAATATAATGAATAAATTTTATTACAATAGCATAAACTCCGATGCTGAATCAGTGGCGGTTCTACTTTATCTATATATTTCGCATTTTAGCAGAACCTCCTCGTGCCACTTGCAAGTTATACGCATGTCGATCAAATCGCGCCTCTGAAAAACCCCAAACACAGATCTACTTCAAGTCTCTCATCTGAATTGCAGCTGTTGACCTTCTACCTAGTATTGTCATTAGGTTATTCGAAGAACAAATCTTGTGTGCTATTGTCAATAACAGCTGGCGCAACCCAGAGTGAGACTTATTGGCATAGGTCAACTTGTGTCCTCATAAACAAAATTACCAACGCGTTTCATTACGAAATTCTGAAGTCATACGGTTCTTTTGTATATAATTATGTAATTCGATGAGTTTAAATGTGTACCTTCATATATCAGGAAATGCGAGGTGACCAAAAAGTTAATGTACTTATTAAGTTTCGGGGTTTTTTTTTTGCTGTCAAGGAGAAAGCCGGTACTATCTCGGCCCAACGTTAGCTAGACACAGGAGTGAGGAATATAGATATGTGTGTGGCAGTTTGTTGGCGCTCTTCATTTCAAGTTAAAAGTTAACCAAAAAGCAGAGACAACAATTAAAGAAACATATGCTTTGCTTACTTGTCCAGAACCAGCGATCCAGCAGCATTAGCAATAAGCACTCTTTGACAACAGTTGTTATTTTATTGTTGCGCATGACGTGAAGCTCATCGAAGGCTATTTAAAAGCTGGCGCTTCACTTACCAAGTTCAGGCCTTTTTTTGCAATGTTTGCCTGTTTCAGATCACGTTCTAGCAAATACTCATAACATTAATGTATGACAATGATATACGAATAAATGATGATCTATGAGTCACGTGTTGCGAGCTGTTTTCAACAACAATTCTAATAGCAGGTTGTGGAAAGTAAACCCGTCGAACTCCTGGACTTCATCAAATAATATTTTTCAATTTTTACCGTTCGGTAGGGCGACCCCGTCCCCGACTTAGGCTCCTACTCTGGCGTGCAGTGTTTACCCTTCTATAACAGTACATACTGAATAGCCTTTATTGACTAATGGTAATACTTTGCTCATCAGTACTTCGTATCAATCGTTCCGGTTGCATCTAAGTGACCCCCGCTACGTTTTTCCAACTAACGAAGGAAAACATCTCCACGTCAAAAAAAAGTAATGCCTTCTGGATTTATTAACGCAAATACAGTAATATTAATCGGTGCGCGAAACGCAGTGACGCAAATGGAACCCTCAATGGGCGTCAGTTTGAAGGGCGTTCCGACGATCTATTCATTTCTATCCCCGACCAGAATTTTCGCTTCTTCCTGTATGGTATGATACGAAACGAAGGCGTGGGCATGCACGATATCGCAGTGATAATGTCGCTGCCTACGAGGCTTAGCCACATAAAGATTTCAAATTGGATCGTCGAAAATACGTTGTAAGGTGAGCCGTCTGATGCAATACTAATTGCAGTTACGAAGTTAAACGTGAAACATTGTTCTTTCGGTGAATGATCCCAAAAACCAACAACCCAGATTGCCAGCATTCTTGCCAAGTATCTTATCCCCATTCCAGAACAATTTAGCAATAAGTGAACTATCAAAGGGTTGAGTGCGTTTCTAAAGGACGATATTATTACTTTATCATATATTGCCTTTAAACTATAGAATTGCTTGATGTCTTTTTTTATATAAATAAACATAAATAGTAAACCGTTTTTACAGTAAAAAATCTCTTTAATCTATGTTTTGGCAGATATACACCCCTTGGCTAGCTAAATTCTTGTCTCGATTAAAAGTAGTAACGCATTTTGCATGTTGACTGGTTTCTCTGTAAAACGTTGTTCAATACTTTTGTCGACTACAGAAGCAATCAGAAACAATATTGTTATCACCGTTTTTAATGACCCACAAACTCAGACTTTACAGGGTTGCCAAAGTTCAAATGAACAGCCTAGTTAAAGTGGCCCAAGTTATGAAATTCACTCAAACTAAAGATCTCAGCGGTTGTCGCATTATCAAAATGGTTGTCAGGTTTACAATCTTAAGCTTATTTTATAAGTCCGAGAGACTCTAGAAGTTGCTTCGTATAGGTTTAAGTTATATGCATATTCAACTGTGTTAATTTTTATAATGGGACAAGAAACTGCATTATCCATCGTTGAATATTTTTTCATATCAAGGTATTTCTGCCATCTACAGTCATCACCTTAGGTCGTCATCACAGGCCTTACCCATGACTGTAAGCAGGCGGCAGGCGGCAGCCGACTCTGCCCTGATTCTACTGCTTGTGCTCGTTTTGCTGTGACCCAACGTCATTAATCGGGTTAAACAATTCCGCTGTTCGAGTAACTCGACGGCCGTGACCCGTTGCACTGATAATAGCCAGCCGTCAGCTTTTTCCTCGTCGTCCTTAGGGACATCATTAGCCCCCCCGTCCCCTATACAAACGCCAGCTTTTCACCACCTCCGCAAAACTCCATCCATCGGTCCGGGTTTACCCTATTTAGGAAGAATCTGCTTGGCCCCATCCTCTGTGCTTTCGTCCTACCACGAACAAACTCCTCCTGTCCGCCGCTCTAAACCCCCTTCATGTCTCACCACCTTTCTACAAAAACCCCATTTTACCCCAATGCCCATAAGTCCCAATCTTTTCGCACCTCGTGAACAGGAAGCAATGCTACTGCTGCTGCTGCTCCTAGAATCAGGGTTCTAGGTCGCGGATGGCCGAGTGCAGGAGGTACAGCGCGGGCCTCCAGGCCGAAGTGGGTCACCACAGAACGTATACATATACGACCAAAGGGCAGGCGGACCGATAGTTACCAACATAAGCGCCACCGTCTGATATTGTCGACACATTCGCGTTCGTCCGTCCATTCACCCGGACAGGCTTTCGAAAAAGGGCAAGAATGCAGTTGCTGGTGCCCCTGCTTTTCCTGGGCTTGTCGATGTAGAGTAGCAGAAACGTGGGTATTTTGCAAACGGGGGTTCGAGTGACCGACTATCGCCTGCACTATGCAGCAATAGCAAGTGTGGTGGAGGGAAAATTGAGGCAAGAAGCGTCAGACTTCAAACGACTGGAGAGTGAAATGAATGTGTTGTTGATGACACCCTTTGAGCCAGCAAACATCGGACGGGATGCCGAAAACTTCTGGTCGATTAAAAGCAAAATGCATACACCGCCACTATGTAACCACTTTACAAAGAAGATAACAGGAAACGAAGAATCAACGGATGATAAAGTTAAACTTCTCGTCTGCTCTTCTCTTGTGTAAGTACGTTCGGGATATATGTCCGTGTCAAATCCATCTATTCATGAAGGGTGCGCCATATAAGCCGAATGCGCACTCGTTTAGGCTAGAACATCATGCAGGAAACCGTTAAGGGGAATGGCTGATACAGAGAGTTAGTTATGACCATATTAATATTCTATTTAGATCAAATATTTGTTCACTAACCTTATAGCCGATGATTGAGGCGCTTGACTTAATCCTTAGACTCTCCAAGGCTGTAACAGCAACTCCAAGATGACTCAAGTGGGTTAGCCAATTTATGAGTGACGCTGAATGCGACCACGTTAGGAGTTCCTTTCAAATGCATACTAGTGAAGTAAAATTATATCCACGCATAACTTCAGCGCGCGGCTTCAATTTAAGATCTATTGTCTTATTTTTTAATTGTTCAGATGACGAGCAACGTTATTATATATATATATATATATATGTTAAAATTTTTCGTTTGATCTGTCGATTGAGGATATGCACGTCAGTGATTAAACATAAAGATGGCGTACTTCGTAACATAAACTCGAGACCATTAAAATCCTGCGTACTTTCTAGAAACTCAAGGAAAATAGAAAACAAACGTTTCTTGCTAAATTTATTACCTCACTGTATATTTTCTGTTTATATCAGGCATCATGTTTTGCACTGCAAACAATTGATTCGTATGCAATATACAATGTACAGAATGGAAGAACTGGATTAATAACTACTGACATGCTTCTTCAGTCTCAACGTCGACTGGCTGAGCCGTCCCATTTGCTCCTAAGGCTTTGGTTTGAGCTTCGTGATACTCGATTTGACCCTTCTATTGCACCGATATCCACTTCATAATATAAGTGCTTCCTCTGCTTTAGAGGAGGATTCGCTTATAACAAGCATGACGCACGTCATTGTTTCCATTGATAGTTCGGACTGCCACATTGGTCTTTGTCTTGAGTCCAGAAATCCGCTAAACGTACAAATCGACGTAGATACGTTCATAGTAAAATACTTATTTGCCTGGGGTTTCCGCTCCCCAGTACGGCCGCCAAACCTCCTGTGAACTGACAACAACGTTCGTCGCATGACTTTGCCTGCTGGGATCGTCTAGCAAAAGACTTGAGCTGAGTATGTCATTGTTATTATTGTTATGTGCGTCGACCAGGGTTCGACCAGAGTGGTCAGTCAAGCGAGTGTTGCCCAGCAAAGGGCCTTCTGACTCTTGGCTATCTTCCTGCAAGGCTTCGCTCGGCTGGGTGTATGATGCTGCGTATAGGGTTGAATAGGTATTTGTGTTCCCAACTATGGCATTGCTACATCCGCCGCTACTTCCACTGCTGCTGCTGCTTGCTAGAGGATATCCGCCGACGGCACCAAGCGCCGTTGGGTTTGTACTCGACGTAATGTTGGTTTGTTGTTGTTGTTGCTGCTGCTGCTGCTGCTGCTGTTGTTGTTGTTGTTGTTGCTGCTGCTGCTGCTGCTGCATTAACTGGTTGTACGCGAAGTAGGCGCCACTCTGAGGTAGCATACTGTGACCGTTCAAAGACGGCAATTTGTCAGTGGGGGCAGGGTTCACCCCAGAATTGATGCTGCTCGAACCTACAAATTCAGGCACCGATGTAGCCAATGGTGGCAGCTGTGAGTGTTGTGGAATCAGTGACGGTAATGTGACAGGTAGTGAGACGGGCAAACTTGAACCAGTTGGAGTGAAGTTTAAAACGTTGTCCACTTCAGAGGGCGACGGAAAGAGGCCGGGCAATGTGGGGTCGATAGATGGCGCTATGGCCAATGAAGATGGAGAAGAACGCGATGATGACAGAGGTGATGAGGTTGTCGAATCTACTGGCGGCGACGACATTAACGGCATCGACGTCTGTTGGACACCTACAGGCTGAGGAGTGTTCGCTGTAAGGGTAAGGATCAATTATAAAGAGTTCGCTAAATTAGTTCATATGGTTCAGTGTGCGGATATAGTCTTACTTTTTTAAAAAATGTCTATGCAAATATTAAGTGGAGCAGTATTGGCTCCATGGACTATGAAACGAGAATATTATGCGTCTGAAGAATCAAACCATACACAATGTCAACTTACAATTAATGGGTCCCTCTGAGACAGTATTAGAGATTCCTCCGGATAGTCCAGCGTCCCAGGAACCGAACATCGTCTGGTTGGCTGGTGGTAGGGCAGCGGGTGGTGCCGAGTTAAAGTAACTCGGGTAGGTATAACCTGGTGGGTTTGTCCATGGGCTAGTCACCTCCGGATTGCTAAGTCGGGACGAGAGGTCTGGCAGTGGCCAGGTGTCAGGGGGCGCAACGGCCGGTGTTCCTGACACAGGTCGCAAGCGAGTCGTCTTATTTCGGAAGTGACTCCATTGACGAGGCATGAGCGGATCAAAGAAGGATGTTCGTGTACCGGTCGATGGGTAAGGCCCAAACCGAAACGGTGCTTGTCCTGACAAAAACGAACGCGGTCAGAGGCATACTTGGCTCACACGGTTCGTATCTTAGATTTCCACGTACTAATTCCACTAGTATATCTACTGCATAGCCTCATCGTATTTCTCATTTCATACGCCGAAATAAGACTGTACAACTTATTACGTATCTCAATTAGTTTGCTATAATGGCTAAAAATGCCGACGACAAGACCTTTACAGACTTTAGCACAGACGTACTCTAGGGGAGCTAGTAGGTTCGGATCTCACCTATTGAAGGCTTCACAGTGTCTTAGTATAGTGCATAAGGTTCGCTAATGTTTTTGCAAAATTTAGTTATACTTAATCATCGAACTAATTAGCCATTTTACAGTAGAAACAGATAAAGCTTACTTACTTCTAGGTTCGCGGGGCCCATCCACAGTAACCTTAATCGCTTTATTGTACGTGGCAATCTGTGGCGGACTCGTGTGGATCACTATCGTTAGCGTAAAGCTCTTCCCTGAAACAGATTATGATTTTCATAGATTCAAGTTCTGCTTTATATATTTAATAATAAATGGCTTCTCAAGAAATCACAAATTGTTTGTCTTTCATTTTTAAGCATCTTCTAGACACAATAGCAAATTGT
Source organism: Varroa jacobsoni (assembly GCF_002532875.2). NCBI lineage: Eukaryota > Metazoa > Arthropoda > Arachnida > Mesostigmata > Varroidae > Varroa > Varroa jacobsoni. Next base: position 200,562 of record NW_019213866.1, on the reverse strand, counting down.
ATGGAAATGCATCTGGCAGATATCCGCCTCATTCTGCATTTTATAGTACACCGACACCTGCACAAAAGTCCGTTATGTCCTGTTATGTTGTTACCATTTAGTAACGTGATAACAGGACATGGTGGCGCCACTCATGAGGTGTGTCTGTTCCTGCAGGAGTTGTTCTGTATATGAGGGCGGACTGACAGAGGCCGAGTGTACTAAAAATGAAAAGTTAATATCGTGGCCAACGGTTGGTCTATAGCAGCGCGAGTCAGTATTTCTCTGTCAGTAGAAGATTCAGTCTAATCATGGCATAAAATCGTACAAAAGATATACTTACAAGGCATAGAATATCTGTTTAATACAGCAGTTTGAGGCTTTTCGACGCTTTTCACGAAAGCTGGTTTCACATTCAGTAAATCGACTTATCCATCGTCCTGTTCTAGATTCTAAACATTTCGAGTCCTGTTTGTAGCTGTTTAAATATCAGCCTGAATAAAGCCCAACTAGCCAGAAATAGTAGTACCTTATTAATGGACCCAGAACGAGCATCGACCGTGTGGCGTTGTACCTGCTGCTTAGCGATCGCATTGCGCATTTACTAGCATTATAACAACATCCGCTTTATCTGCTGATGTAGGTTATCACCATTTCGATGAATAGATCCCGGAACTATTCAGTTCAGACTGCAGTCGGCAACATTCTCACAGAAATATTGACTCTTCTACAACAACATTGTCGAAACCTGTTCCGCTGGTCTACCGTCGGACGTCCATTATACGTATACGTATTCGATCGAACTTTACCGTTTCTAACACCCGTGGCTATTGCGTCCATTTCGATTTCTACATATGCAAGTATAGAGCAATATCAAGCTCTATATATCCAGTCGAATTTCAAACGAGAAACTCCTGTCAGCAACAATAGCCACCTATTAACATGTACATATCGTACCGGTCGTTCCGACACGTCGTTTCTCAGTTGGAAGGAATGTCCGTCACGTCTAGTTCATACACATTGTATGACCTCGTTCAACATATCTGAGTCTGAAGTTGAGGTCCAGCCATACTTCGGTTCGTGCTAAAAACCACCCGGCGCAAGTAGTGCTTACTGTTTCTCAGCGGACTCAGAAGTCATAAGATTCAAATTGTCACTTTATTACAATTTCAGTTTCAATGATTTGTAACTCCTACATGTAACAGTTAACTCGCCATCGTATACTGAGTGCCCACATCTCCAGCAGAGACTGAAGTTATTCGGCACAGCTGATGAACAAAATGCTTGAGTTGTGCATATTGCCAAAATAGAGCGTTATTTAGTAAGTAAAATAGGTATTTTTATAAAGGACAACATCTGATACTCAGTTGTATTAGAGCAGTGAAGCACCATACGGATTTCAACATTCCCTGTTTTTGGTCGCTGGCCGATACGGCTGCCAGTTTTCCTGGATCGTGCTCGATATTGCTTCTCGTCATCCTGGTGTGATTCCAAGTGCTCGATCTGATTATAGTCTAGACGTTACCGCTGGCCATAGACAGCGTCATTCGATGTGTACCAGCCGAGTCAGGCAGGCAAACAGCCTAAGCGGGTCTCAACCGAGTAACCGGCCAAGCGAACCACCACCGGTCCTGATAGGCCACTGTTGGTCAGAGTAGTACCAGCGCTTCCTGCCCCTGTACCATGACAAATCCCGTTCGCCATTGAATTCCAATGGCAACCGCGTCATGTTCAGGGCGCTTCGCACTCCCTAACTTCCCTTCCTTTTCCATTCGTAGGCTTCGCCAGCGCGAAACGTTACTGAACCGTGTCGAGCAGTTCAAACAAATGGATTTTCTCTCGCGCCACTGCGCACCTCGGTCATCTTCATCACTTCCAGCATCTAGACATCTGCCTTTTCCTTGCGTGCGCTTCCATCGAGCACAGTCGGGCGTGCGCTGCTACCAGTAACGGTGGCGCTGGTGATGGTGGTAAAGGAAGTGGCAGAACGATAAAAGGAGATGCCGTATAGAGAATGACGAAGTTGTCGGTGCAGGACCACTTTGTTCAACTACAGTTAGTATAACTGCTATAACGCAGTGCCGCGACACGCCTTCAATTCAGTATTGGTGCCGCCGCCCACACAACACCGCTTCATCTTTGCCCTATGAAAAGATCACAGTCTAACGATGAACTTGGGACCCAACATACTACATTGCTGGACCAGAACATAGTTCTGTTGGACGGCGCGTGTGTCGGACAAGAGCATCGGCACTGCGCAACATTCGACCATTGCGTGCCAATAACAAATGATTGCTAGTCCCTATCTCGTCGGACGCTCGCACTCTGAGCGTCTCTTTTCTTGCGAATCAGTAAGTCATATACCGTTGGGGTGTCGGATATACGAACACATAGACACATGCTCATATGCTAGCAATGATAGCTCAATCGAAAGCCTGCGATGCAATCCTAATTGATGAGGCAAAACTAGCCAACAATATACGTGTACAATACACGGATTATCTTTTTGCATCGGAGTGGGGCGGCTGAATGCGTGATGTCCGCAGAGATGTTGAAAGGTCCAGTATCACTATGGCGCCAATCCAGCTGGGCACAGCTCTGATTTTAGCATCTCTACGACGTTCACTTGGCTAATTCGAAACATAAGGAAGTGACCAACGTTGGTTTAGGACAAAAAAAAAATTTCGCGCTGGCTTTGCATAGGCCGAACAGCGGCATGATGGTCCTGTGTTGTAAATCGGCCATGCATGATTGTGCGCTGTTTCAATTCTATTGCCAAAGCACTGTGACGTGTATAGAAATTCGCTAAATTCAGTCGCTCAAAGATGATCCGGTGTACATCAGTTGACTTACTCGATTTTAAGAATACTATTAATTATATCTTCCAAAGAAAACACGCAATCTTAATGGTAATTCTAGTTTACCTAGGAAAGACGAAAAAATAATCTCAGAACCGTGTAGACTGGCGGTAGCTGTAGTAACAATAATAACGCAGCTACACATTCTAGAAGCTTAGTTATCGTATGGTGATGATGAAAAGTATAGCATAACCTTCCTGCTAGAAGACACAATTCAAGAATGATATCTTCGGTTTGTTCGCTTCAGCGTAAGTCTCTTCGGAGTTTTTATAGTGTCCTGAGCTACTATTCCCAGCTCTTGTCCTTGTTAGCGCTTCGCAGTGCCATGTGCAGACAAAGCGGACCTCCAGAATAGTTGAAACGACGTTGTTGTATCCATTGTGCCGTCCTTCGATATATCTGCGTCGCTGGCCGTTGCCTCTGCTTCTGCCGGGATGCGTTTGCTGTTTTGTACTATCATCTCAAAATCATCCTGTCTTTCTCCGACACACTAAACATTAAGCGGTTCGATAGCAGGCAGACGATAGCGAGACGCGGAATCGGAGCTATTACAAAATAAATACATCAGCTGTGACCCGCATTGTTCGTAACTACTCAGTTTAGGGAAGGGGGTCCTCTAAAGAGGGCGTTAATGATTCGACTTTTGAAAGTAGCAAGCACTTTGTAGCGTGTGTCGCTTGCCGATTTCACAGGTTCACGCATCCTGGAGGCAGACGCTATATATATATATATATATATATATATATATATATATGTATATATATATAGATGATACATACATTTTGCGAACGCAAACGCACTTAGAAAGGTACAACAATGTCTCATTCAGTAAGGGTAGTCTGACCGAGAGGGATGGGGAGGCATACGAAGCAACCGTTTGCATTTACAGGATACTGGCCAAGACTAGCGGGGTATTTTAAAATCTGTAATCTACCGCTCCCAAATAACGTATGTATAAGCCAGTCTCAGTTAGCGACAGGTTGTCGAGAAGAAGCATGAGCCTTGTGAGCGACGCCTATGTGAAAAGGTATAGCTAAATGATACACAAACACCGGCTATAAACAGTACGAACACTACATGCTTGAGATGACCGTCTAACTCAGTGACTTCGCAGGAAGAAAAGTCTATTCTCACTTGGCCTTGCCTGTCATACTAGAGACATTCAGGGGACTTTATAGCCAATGTGAGTAATCCTGCTTCATCACGTGTTATTGAACTAGAGATATGTCATACTTCGCTCTATGATTGCCAAAGACCTTCCTGAAGTGCTCTTAGGCTCTAGATGTTTTTCAGTTTCCTCTTGCCCGCAATACACTGTTACAAGGAGCGTATGAATCAAAGGAATCATCTCCTGAGTCCGTGTTCAAATGAGAACAATTATGTTCTGCTCCTTTCTTATTCGAGGTTCATCTTTTCTTATCTGCAGGTCCAGCAGTAACCTATTTTCGAGATCCTCAACTTCCAGCTAATAGATTCAGACTAATCACTAGCTGCATTGTTTTAGCTATTTTTAGCAGAACCGTTAATTCTGATTGATAAGAATAAGAGGAATAAATACGTACAAATATGACAATATAAACGATTTAACATAAATCGAACTATTATCTCTAGGAATATAGGCAATTTCAACTCTAGCCGTGATTTTTAGCCGAGGGCAATTAGTCAATCGTAAACTGGAGTGCTATTAAAGATGGATACTGACATGGGGCAATACGGGAGCAAATGTCTAAGCCCAGTGTAACAACGATGAGCCGATCAATACATTCGAGTAGCTTCGGTGTCAAAGATGCTGTGAAGTGCCGTTGATAATCTCAGATGTTGCAGTGTACCGGAAAGGTGGTCTCTCCATGATCGATCCTCCATGGGGTATTTACAATATGGAACACTTGAATATTTCAAGAGTTTTTTGCTCATAAGGTTTTTGCCTTCCACAGTATCTATGATGTACCTGTGGCCGACCCAACACCAGCAGGTATGTTGCTTTTCGCTGTCAAACCCACTCTTAGTAGATGATGAACGCGCTGCCTACAACTGAGTATAATGGTTTTTATTTTTTTTTTTTGTTTAGTGTCAGGTTTATACTGACTGTAAAACGTTACACATGTTAAACTCCGAATCTATGGCTGCACGAACGCTACCGCATAGATATCGAAACTTGATGTTTTATTTATATGAACAAATACTTCATCTGTATAACTCGATTTCCTTTTTTCTATTTGCATGTCGGGCCTGTTCGAGAATTAATCGAGACCATCACTTGAGAACTCAAATCTTGAAAATTATACAGGATGACTTAAAAAATATATACACGGTTGAAATAATCATTACTTTATTTGCAAATTATTAATCTACGTAAAACGTATACTCTGATTCCTAGAGCAAGCGTTTGAACGTACGATCGTTCTGGTCACGGAGGTGTTACTTGCTCAATTCCTAAATTCAATGATAGCTTTGAAATCTTTCAGTATCGTTGGTACTCTGGCGTTGCAAGAAAACTCTTTAGATCTGAGGAACGAGCAAGGTATTCTATAGAATCTCTCCGCCCAAGATTTTTATTAATAGATGCCTGTACACTATGACGATGGGTGTGCAGGTGCTCCATTCGGTTAGCAATAAGATGTCTCATCTCTGGTAAGGTCCTTCCGAGTCCGTAGTAAACAGAGTCTTCTGGCAGTAAATTTAAATAATTCGCTTAAAAAAATGGTCAATTGAGTTACATTAGATACGTATATATATATATATATATATATATATATATATATATAGATTTTTTGGGACTATATATATATTGTTTCCAATAAATAAATAAATTACACCTTCAGCCTCTCCTAGGCACTACTAGATGCAGTTGAAGCTCAAGGTTCATGGCTATTGTATTTGCCCAAAGCAGTGGACTGGCGAAGCGGAATGCCCCTGTGATCTGAGCATGTAACAAGCGCATCAGCAGCTGAATGGATAACTGAATGCAACGACAACACCAGCTACATCAACATTTCAAAACAAAGCGCTCGTTCTTCCCCGAACAGACTTTTGCTGCGCGCAGTCATGCTGTCCTATTTGAACTCGGGTCACAGCGCCGCTAGCAGCAGCAGCAGCAGCTGCTGGAGAGAAGCCAGCATCTTGCAAACCATCCAATCATATGTGAGGTGACTGGTCGTGCCTGTGTGTCCGTTAGTACCCCCCGCCGTGATCGACTAAACGGAGTCAACAAGCGAAAAATTGCCCCTTAGGGAGTCTGGCTTGTTTTCGCCTGGCGTTTCTGTGGGCTGGGTCCAAGCTGGAGCTAAGCTGCGCAAGCCACCCGGTGCACAATGCTGGAAAATGTTGCTCTTAGGCCGTTCTTGAGTTTTACTTTATACAATACTCTGTCGCCACAGAGCAGCGGCTCTTCACTGATGACTACTGCAATGACACGGGCATGATTAATGGTGGCCAAAGCGTCAGTTAACCCGATACGCAGGCCACTCCTTGATACCCACTGAAGTCCTGACGCAGGCAACACGCTGTTGACTGAGCCGGGACCTTTCAGCTATTCTACTTCGATGGAGAGGGAGAGGAAAAGAAAGAAACATGTACGTAAACACGCAACGAGGAGGATGCATATCTCGGGTCGGCTTGGGCTTCGTTAGGTAGAATGGATCAGTGGCTAGTAGAGCGCATTTGCACATTTTTAAATGCACGCCATAAAAACATCTAGCTTACAGCACATTTGGAAAAGTTAATTCTCGCGCATGTACAGATAGCATTTCGCGTAGACGCATCAATTGCAATAGTAATCCTTGCTGCAGGTCGGGTTGTTTTCGTTGCATTTGGCCGAGGGGGGCTATCGAGATCGTGATATTGGGGCTGGATTCTGCTGTCTTACACAGTGATGAGAAAAATCATGTATCTCTAAAAAATTCTCATTATAAGGTGGGTGGTGTAGACTTGTTATCCTTAAAAACTCCGCCATTGACATCGACGGTCGATTTTCAACATCGCCGGACTATGCAACCGGAGAAACGGAATGCGTGCATCTTGCGTCCGTCACTACCTGTCAGTAAGACAAGTCGTCTGCACAAAACAGAAGCATCTTGTAAGCAGTCTGACTGGTAGATCTTCGTTTGATTTTTCATCTAGCTCAGCCGTCGTTCAATGAGAGCTGCTGGCGGCGCAGAAATCGCTAACCGCAAACTTCCTTGAAATGAAGAAGTTTTTCAACTCGTTAAAAAATTCACCCTGAACGTAGCCGACTGCCTTCCTAGACTTCGAGGTTCGGGCTCGATGCTTTTCCCGCGAGCGAACGGCGGAAGATCAGCCAGCCTCCAAAGAAGTTGTAAATCAAAACTACGGCGAACGATCTAACAAGGGCAGCCAAATTGAACCCTTCTACTAAATATAGCCTCACATATCCGATAATGTCTATCTAAAATTTCGACGGATCTTCTAGGCGAAGGCCGCATATTGCGTCACGTGGAAACAAAGAACATCCCCGTTAAATCGACCAGTGGTGATATGCAGCGACGCAATAGTCCATTTAATTAGCATGTTATATTTTTTTTGAGCTCTTACGATTCAGCCTTTGATCAGGGCTCGATACCACAGACTGTAGAAGCCAGAATATTGTACAGTGGAAACGCTTACCTCGATTTTGTCATTGGCGCCAACCCAATGATGCTTCCGCGTCATAGAATTCGACCGTTTATTTTACTGAACTTGTGAGACGGAACAAAACTAGAAACAGATTTGTAAATACTGTGTTTGTGTTCGGCTTCAGGCAAATCTGTTATGTTTGCTCAGTTTCGTTGAACGTAATCTATAGTGCAGGTCAAGGCAATCTTTTTTTCAAAGGCTTTTCTTCTGTATAATTGATTACTTAGGTTACGGTTACGCACTGTAAATCCCGGTAAGTTTGCGTACTTTAACTTGAAAAGTTATGAATTTGAAAAGAAAAAAAATAATCAAAATTACATTTAAATTGAAAGGGAAGCGTGACAACCTGGGCCCCCACTCTATTGCTCAATAAAATAACACATACACGAAAGCATTTTTTCATTCATCTTAATGCCCTCGTTTATTCCCATTGCGCTAACGAGTCCTCGTAATCACCTCTTCGACACGGCCTTACCCCCTCCCCCTCCCCCACTAGAGGATCTAGCTGGAGCGGATCTTGCTGGATTTATGATCTGTAGTTTCTCAAATGATTTGTAGTAACCATACGTCATGGTAATCGTTTGCAAGTTGAACCAGTAATGGCCACATGCGTATGTTTACCATGGCAACGTATTTGAAGGGGTGCGCGTTAGCCATCCTGACCACACTATATCCTATGTGAAAGAGGTATAACTGAGAAAAAATGTCCACAGATGTGACAGACACTTGTATGATACACGTTCGCATACAGTCGTAATTTTCTTTTCTACCTTTCGTCGCAGGGAATGCTTCTCGTCTTTCCCCAATGCCATTTTTACTGGAAACTCTCAGAGAGCTAACTTAAAAGTGCCTTCCCTCCGCTTCATGCGCCAACGCAATTTTTGCATGTCGAGCCGCGTAGATGGCTACACAAGAAAAGAAAATAGGAAAAATATTTGCCCTCTATCAGGTTCATTATCAGATAGAGGGGTTCAATGTAACCGCACACAACTGTGGGTCGGATCTCGAAGTTAAATCCGTTTGACGATCTGACATAGTTTCCGAGTTGACTTTACATGGATCATACAAAAATGATTGCTATCTATTGGCGTGCGTAGCTCCGCCAAATGTGTGAAGTTCGTTGTTCAATTGAATTTTTGCTGATGATGGCTGAATAAAGCTTTTGACTGTATCATCACAGTTCTGTTATTGTTTTGACTAGAAAAAAGAGCAAAGTCGGACGTGAATTCATTGAATCGAAGTCGGCATTGTATTTAGTAGAATCATAAATTGTTAAATGCATTACAGACAGACGAATATGTTAGGTTAGGTTAGGTTTATTATTATACAAACCGAATCCAAAAATGTTCAGCCCATGAATGGCTTCAAGCGCGTGAAGTGAGAGGAGCCGAACTCAATTAACCCGGCATAAACATCAACCGAATCAGTGTAGTATGTGCCAAACGATGTATATGAATAGTATACAGCCGGTTCGTTGACGATAACCACCTCGATGACCTTCTCATATTTTGCTTCCGGCACCTAACTAGTTGAGAGTGGCAGCAGCTTTTAGATTTTCCCAATTCAACATGGCTCGAAAAGCCCGCCGTCGTCTGCATGTACGGGTATAACCAACATCAGTTACTACCGATTTGTCATTGAGCATTTCGAATCGAACCGTACTTACCTCTTCCGCTGCGGCCGACGAAACGAAGATCATTGAACTTTGCTACCGAGCCCTTCATCGTGGCTATGGCGTTTCGTAACTCTGGACAACAGTTTTCGTCATTGCCTGCCGTTATCGAGACCTGCGTATTATCAGGTACGTCTCCACTGAGTGACAGTATACGAAATGCTGACGGCAATGATTTGTTACTCCGCCAATGTGCCGGCAGCTGGGAGCAGATTATATTGGGTGCTCCAGTTCGAGTTAATTCCTTGTGATGAATCAATATCTTGTTGAGGTACTCCTCGTATGGTAACGTTGCTTCTTCCATTTTTTCTATCAGTCGCCCCGTGGACTGGCGCATTTTCACCGAACTTTATCGAGCGCAATGTCGAGTTTCAATGGGGATTCTGTTTGTTTCGTAGTCGAACACGTCGTTCTCTCCGAGCGCCTCCCGGTCCTCCCCTTCAAAGGCAATTATTGAGCAGCTTAAACACCATACAGGCAAACCAATGCTAGCGAAACGTGCTTGAAAAAAAGTTATAATGATGCTGTTAAGAGACCAACGTTAAGCCACACGTTAAAACTTCGTATCGTTGTCACCATATAAAAACGCACTTAAGGTCCTTGTTTGTTTTGGTAATTTGATTAATAGGAACTTCGCTCAGTTCAGCTTTCGGAAGACTTATTCCGGTGTCGCTTCTGCGACGGAGTCGATGCTGAAGCACAATTCCACAGTTCACTAACACGCACTACGACCTATCGGCATTAACTACCGATCACCTCGTATCGGTTATTATTGCCGATCAACCGCTCGTTTCTACGGCAGAGTTTACCCGCGTCACGTTCAACTCGCGTGCAGCTACTACTCTGCCCTGCGCCGTCGTCGGCAGTAGGAGGTCGTACAGAAACTAGGTGGAGAGGGCTAGCGCGGTCTCTCGAAGAGGCCACGGTGACATCACAGCCGCGGCGGACCAATGGGAGAGCAGCGCTCTGTGGGTTGGTGGCTGGCTAACTGAACCACGACCAGTGGCTTGAGGCGAGCCTCAGGCCCACCACCGAACTTGGGGCACTTAGGGCCTGCAGCCCTCACAGTAAAGCGTGTGGCTAAGAGAGGTGACCAGCCAAGGGTTTGTGGAGATAGGGGCACGTCGCGGCAACTCTCGCGGCAGCGACTATGTGACAGTGTGCGGGAAGCCTCTGGCAGGTCGCCGCTGATAAAGGCCACGCACCACCGTCAGCCACCGAGCTGGCGGTCGAAGTAGTAGTAGCAGCGGCATCATCGTAACCGGCGACCGTCGTGGTGGCCGCGGCTGCGGAGGCGGGCGGAGCAGATCGGAGCAGAGAGGAGCAGGACGATGCAGCAGCCGAACTGCCACCACTACTCATGGTGGCGACGGTGGTCGCCATCGTTGTCGTGATGGTGCTAGCCATTGTCGCGGCGACAATGACGGCGACAGCAGCGGTGATGGCGGTGGTATATCGTGCTTGGGTGACCGGCCGCGTTTTTGAGGTTGGCACACGCAAGCGGATCAGTACTACCGGCACGGGCTGGTCTGCCGTAATGTGGTGTGGCCTGGTTCTACTAGGCTGTTTGCCACCCGCCCGCTGGTGGCAAAACAGGAAAGGCGCCTGAGAGGAAATTTTGTGTGCAATGGTCTGCTGCCCCCTGCTTTCTTTCCCGGCCTTCGGAAAGAGGCGAAGCAAGGGGTTCGGATAGGGTAATGCTAAAGCAAACCGGCAAATGGAGGATTGTAGCTTCTTTCAGGCAAATCGTAGCGACAAAATGAAAGTGTTGAAGGCAGGAAAAGCCCAATCTGTAGTCGTGGTAATAGTAACGATGCCAGTGATGGTGGTCGACGTAGGGGCAAATGTTGGTGGTCAAAATGTTAGCGATGCCTAACCGTAGATGATATTGGAAATGAAGGTAGCGACCACCTGTGACAGCGGTTGTCTCAGCAGGTACCTGTGGTATCGACTGGGTCGGCTGCGTTGAAAGTGTTAATGGATTTGACCGGTACGTGGTAAGAAGGTCAGAGAAACCAAACGGAAGGCTAATTGCTGCCGTGTCAAAACGAGTTCGGTTTTTGCCCGCTATTGATGAAAGGGACGTTAAAGCGGAACTCAGTAAATAACTCAAGTTTGCGAGATCTCCCTACGAAGAGATGAATAAAATATTTTTCAGTCTCAACTAGAATGTCATTGAGCGTATCGTCAGGAAGGTCTGACATCCGCCAGCTAGTACCGATTCAAAGGTGACCCAGTCACAGGAAAGACGCAATAACATATAGGAGAAGCCTGGCATGACAAAGGTATTGAGCATTCTAGGCGATAATTAGCTATAATAATGCAATAGCAACACAAATGCCAGGCTGTAAAGGTCGACTCCAAACAGAGTGGACGTTTCAAAGCTACAAGTAGCACGTAAACTGGGTACACCTGTAGGCGCAATGTGATGCATGAAAGCATTCACCTAAGGCTTGAAAAATACCAAATACCACTCTCTTAACCACACAGTTCCATAATGAATCAAATGTTTTGTTATACAAAACGTGTTATATAAAAGTTCTATGATGTGTAGTTAAGGGCTGCCCTATGCTCCGCAGCTTCATCATCAGAACCCATGAACTCCAGAAAACATATATATTTGAACTCACTCATATAAATAATAAGAGTGCTGGAATTTTCGACACCTCCATTGCCCTTTGGGTTTTTTTATTGAGGTGCAACAATAGTGCAAATGTAGAAGAAGCGATTGTCTGTTCTACTGTTCGATTGAAGGGAAGCTTTTCTCATTAGTCGAAAATGCTATGTCGAAAGGTTCATCATATATGAAGCGAACACGAAGAAACTAAGGGCGATATTGCGATACGTCTTCAGCTGAAGGAACTTTACGTTATTCTATATAATTCGATTCATTATAACATATTAAACGGGTAGAGCTTTGAAGCGTTTGAAGTGCACAGTCACAAAATATATGAAGTTGTTAACAGCGTTAGTTTTTATTAAGAAATTTATACTTCTATTAGTATTCGATACTGTTTGTATCATTGCTGTGCTAGCTAAACAAATGTAGCTTGATTCTTTATATCGGAACTTATCGAACCGCCTTTAGTTTATCGAACTGGCGACCAGTGTTAAAACGTAATACCACGAGTGCAGATATTCGATTTTCTTCCCAGTCGCTAACTTACGAGACATCCTTAATAAATAACAAATGGCATTTATAAATCTCTAGAGAAGATATTTTTCAGAGATAAATAAAGCGCCCTAAGCCACGCTAGTATATGGACACATTTCAACGCTAGAGTTGCCTAAAATTAACTTTTTTTCATTACAGGTGCAATTGTTCATATAGATCACTAAAAAAAGTTGAGAAATTCGAAGCAAGTACTTCCGGTTGTAACTTGAACGAGCTAACTTCACCAATATAACATCGCCTAATTATCGCCATACCTTAAAGTCGTAATTATTAATTCTATTGTGTCCACGAAGATTTAGATATGGTGCTAAGTGTTAGAAATGTTTCTTCTAGATGGCTTAAGTGGGACGTCTGCAAAAGGCTGTACACGTAGATTTTGCTGGGTTAGGTAGATAATGAGCAGAATATATTTTCTCTGGGCTTTTTTAGCGTAGCCAGATACTAAGCTTCCGTTCCAATCAGTTATTTTATAAAGGTGTTATGTAACATACGGTAAGGAATATTATTTACTGAGAAAAAGAAACAATTCAGGCCGACTGATTAATATTAAGGACAATGTAGCGCAAACCTAGCTATCTACAGTCATATCCTACGGCTTCACCTGCCTGCTTCTTCGATACTCAACTATACAGCGTGTGTACAAAAGTGTCGTGGCATGTTTTAAGGGGGTAGATTCCTTGTGTTGCTTACGCACGCCCGGGGGAGTGGGTGATTATAGAAAACAATACCGCTTCTGGTGTTCAGGCTAAAAAGCAAGACAGCACAATGGATTCACTGTGAAGTGTTGATTCGTATCGGACGTTTACTCAATCCCAAACGATAATTTGCTTCATAATAGGGTCTGTTGCTGCTAATCCTCTATGTAACTCTCACACCCTACTTGGTAGACTGGTGTTAATACGTATGTAGTTTACGGCTCGTATTTTCTACCGAGCTGATCGCCCAAACAGTGATCTAAGGCACAGGCAGTCTTATGGATAGCCGAATTAAAGTCTCCCATTGGGTGACCAAACAAGTATCATACACTTTGATACGAGCCCCACGACGCAGACGCCTGCAATAAAGAAGCTCTCGATGAGTGCGGCTAACCCCCATACTTAATAGCGATCTCAAAAGGCGTAGTAACATCTTCCTAGAGGTGGCAGATTTACAATGATTGCGCAATGATCTGACAGCAGATAAAAGCGGACGAATTTGCTAAGAGTATCATCCAACTCGAAATGCCGGGTCGTCTAGCGCCCAGATTTGGGGTTGTACGTAGCTCTTAATAAGCACGTTACGAACACTTAAACACCCAGAGTTTGCGTACCTATTGAGTAAAAACCGGTTAGTAAGAGAATGCATTAGTATAAATGATCGGACACACATTTTAGAACAAATCAGAATATCCGTCGACGGCCTCTTCGAACCAAGGTATCTGCCGTCAGCAGATAGCTTCCAATAGGTTCCTATTCATGCGTTTTATTCAGTAAGAGCTCTGTCGAACGGATGATGCTTACACTCGTTGCCGTTGCCGAGATATTTAGGAAGTCTACTCATGAAACAATGTTACTGGTTACAAAAGATCGACGCTTTTTCGAGCTTAGGATTTTTAGTAAGCTCGCTTCTTGGCTGTAAGCATTATTTCTGTCAGATGAACACATGCTGGAGTTTTTTGCAATATGAAATAACTGCCCCGCCGTTATCGTTACCTGAAACAAAAAAGAAGCCAAAAATAGGAAGATTCAATCAAGCGAATATAAGAGGAGCTGGTTTCGTCTATCAATAGTTGGTCAACCAGGCCGTATACCAGGTCCTATTAAAAATAACCCATTACGTAATATGGCCTAATAGAATATCACGTTGCTTTGCTGATTTTATGTCGAAAATTCCGATTATTAATAAATAATGTTCCATGAAACATTCGTGGGTACGTACGTTTGTATTGAAACTTTGACTATCGGTTCAAATTATAGTCAATAGAGTTCAAGCAATATTATAACGTAGCGTTATCCGACCGCAATTGTAAACACTTGAAGTGTGTGTTTGCGTAACAGAGTTGATCAGGCGAACGTAACAGTTGATAAATCTAGGTAGAATAAACCCTTTGTCTGTTCTCTTTGCAAGACTTTATTCAGGAAATACAGTAGAAAGGATCGAGCGTGTCTTCTAGGAACAAACGAGTGACCGCTTTCGAGTAGAGCTTTACGCATTTTTTGCCGCGAGACCAAAATTGTTTATGAGAGATCGACCTATATCTAAATATTTTCATTAAATTCTCTTTCTTTCTTTCATTAAATTTCTAAGTGACGTAATGCATTCATCGAACAGATACGGGTATACAACATAAGATCAGTACAGATGCAAAGGGGTTTTAGCTTCCTCGAGATAGCGCGTATAAACGACCTAGGATGATAATACATCAGTGGAGGGAGTCCTTCTCAGCGAACAAAGTAGCACTAGGTTCACTCATAATCTTGATGATTCAAACGTGGCTTCCTTTTTTGCCGAAGACGCAAATATATATTGCTTTGTGTTTATTTTGATAATTGCTTAACTATAAAACGTGCAGTGAAGGGACAGTGCCCTAAATAGGCCACAGGTTCCGGGCGGAAGCGATTCAGGCTTAGCTGCGGACCTCGGTAATCCGTTTCAGAAATCAAGTCAGATCGTCGGCTAGAGAAGCTATTAGAGCGATCCTATGAAGCTGCTTGGAGCTCTGCCAAAAAAAAGGCTGGGGGGTGCACCTAAACACAACCTGCTCCGAGTATTCTGGTCTAATCCAAATTGATCTTTTTTTTTCTCTCTATTTCACTCGGCTTGCCGCAATTCGATATTGAGACGTATCTTTTGATCGTTTATAGAGCTTCGAATAGGTGAGTTACGCAATAGATCTCTATTGCGAATACTGCTTCCGATATCTTCACCGTCAACAGGGTGTGCATACAAGTAGTCGGTGATATCCTAATATTTCAGTCGAAATCGCCTGATTCTGCTGCTACCGTTTATACTATAGCTACAAATTCGGATTTTACCTTGGACTTTTCTATGAGTATAGCAGAACGATTACCTACTCCGGGAAAATGTAGATTTCAATGTACATTTCACGTAGGATTCCCGACTAACGTGACGAATGATCTGTAGCAGCTCAGAACGCTTTCCCATGAGACTACGAAACATTGTGCATACTGCATAATATTGTATGTAGTCGACTGTGATAGTAAACCCTGCGTTTACTGTTAAAAGCATGTGGGCCGCGCGTACTTGTGAAAGCAATGAAGATCATGTGCAATGCGCATGTGTAACAGATAGGGTGAGAGGTGTGCGAGGTATACGCTTAGAGGGCGAACGGAAGTTGGATTAGTGCGATCTGTTTAGGTTACATCCGTCTTAGCTTAGGACGAAGTCTACTTGTCACATCGATCGATATTTGTGATGGCTAAATTGAGGGCCGATTAACTGGCATCAACTCAAATATAGAAGCAGATCATAGGAACTGAACAAATAGTGCGTACTGCAGATTCGGACATGGTCGCATCGTAGCGTTGGTGAGTGCATTGAGAACATAAGTTCTATACCGGCAAAAATGAACGCTTGTCCTAGAATTTATCGGAGTGCGTACAAATTGCAAGGTTCTGATATCAAGCCAGATCAACGACCAGCTGCGCGTCATGTCGGACGGATTTCAGACGGTGAAGGTGATCTCAATCAGTGACAGTCATTCAGGTAAATAAGAGGTGCCGTTAAGTGCTAGATTGAAGGAGCACGTTGCGTCCTGATTCTCATGAAACAGGTGTGAAATAGACTTCCAATTAATTAAAAAGGAGCCTACATCTAGGTTTTGATTCGAGTCACATATAAGGCAGTCGATTCAGAGAACGTTAGCGTATGTATATATCTCTCGCTTCATTCCCAGTAAGCTTAAGATGCTGAGCAGATGCTTGGCAGCCGCGTCTGGTGTGCAAATTGCATATGCTATGGAGAGATTTGGGCAATAGGGGTGCATTAAAATTTTACAGTTATATCATTAGCGTGATAGTCGATCCCACTTCGACGCTGATATTTCTACGAAAGCTGGACTGTCAATACGTTCGACAGAAATAACCAGGTTTTAAGGTGAGAATCATTCACCGTCGGAGGGCGCAGGCATTCGCGCCCATACTAGCGGCGAACGACCTCACCTGTATGAGCTGTCAAACGCCAAACCTCGTCACGGCGCTTATAAACAAAAAAATTCCTAAAACGCACCCACGAACTTTTCCTTGTACCTGACGTAACGAACGCCGAAATCTTTACAGCATATTCCTCTAATTTAATGGCGAAGCTATACTTGAAGGGCCTATACGAATTAGAGTCGAAATACAGCCCTAGTTTTACCCGTTAGATTTGGTCCTTAAGACTATCAAGCGACGACACAAGTTGTCGGCCAACGCTGTCTTCCCACATCTTCCGGTGATATGCAATGAAGTTCACGGAGAAGAGGCGCTATAAATAAGGAAACCAGTTTATATAGGCGAAAGCGATCTGGAGGCGTCAGTGGTCAGTGTCCCGCCACCCCGTCTAAATTTCAGTGTCCTCGTCTGTTTCGTCGGTTTTGCCGATGTGTGAGGCCGGGCTAAAGCTTGCTGCACTGTATATCACTAAGTCATCTACATGCTGGATGACTTTGATTGATTTCCTCAGTCCCTTGATCAGGGAGGCCATTTAGCAAGATGTTGAGGGTAAATTCCCGTCGAGCCAGGCCACTTGCCCGTGTGAAAGGCGGGAGCTCGACCACTCCGTCGTCGGTAGTTTCACCTGCTCTCCTGCAGAATCGCATACTGAAAGTTAAGCACATTCGTAAGAAGACGCATTTCGACCAGCGCGAGCATAACCTTGCCCCTGCACGCCGAGTAGAAGACCTAAATCATTAAGTTCAAGTAACTATGGAAGTTCAAAGTTACACGTATGATGCTTCCAGCGTGAAGAATTAGCATAATAGCTGCTGATCGTCGCTCGTACACCATAAACGAATCTTTTGCCTCTGACCTGATGAGATCGTGGTATTTTTCTTAGAAAGACTGTCTTTTAGGCCGTACGGAAAACAGCGGATGAGCTTATCCGCACGACAAACAGCCTGTCATAATATATGCCCCATCTTGAGAACGATGGGAAATTCCTTAAAGCAGTGTTGTCAGTTCGACAGCACTTAGATAACCGATATGACACAGTGCTTTAAATAGCCCTACACACTCTCTGATATGGGAATATTACGTTGTTGACCTATATATATATATATAACCCGGACCTATATATATATATATAACCTATATATATATATAATACTACTGTAAGAGGTGAATAAATGGAATTTAATTGAATCATTCATCCGTGTTAGCCATTTACCGGACTGATCGTTTGTTCCTAGCGCCAGGTAGAGGCTAGATCGAAAGAGTTGAACGCTTCCGCTTAAATCGGTAGGTTTGTTAACGGTACACCTTTACTGCCTCGCTGGATCCGGTAATTGTCCAATTCAAACGGTACGTTGTTGCCGCAGTGTCTCAGAGCTTCAGATCATTATATCGTCTTCAATAAGTATACACATTAAGCACAACATCTACATTAACTCGATAACTATACTACACCGGCGAGGGTTTGAGTCGGCCGATCTGTCTCTGAGCGGCGCATATTAAAGAGCTTTCAACGGTGTCGAGAGCCATTTCCGCGGAAGTTATTGTAACGCGGCACTGGTCTTCTGATGATTTTGAGGCTCGTAACTTCACGAGTAACGTTAATTACACGAGAGCCAGTTACGCTGCCAGACCCTCCAAAAATTTCCAAATCACAACAGCGACAATTTGAAACGGCGAGCCAATATAAACATAATTATAATTTCGAAAAAAGACATTTGTTTTTGGTACTTTCAGTGTTGATATGCTGAATAGAAAGCTTGTTTATAGAAAAATAGTAGAAATAGTAGAGTTTTTATATCTAATTATAGCTGTTGTCCTATTCCACTATGTCGGTATACCGAATTTCGTTTTGGCAATAATTAATACAATGTATTTATTTTTAAAGGGTCGTTCTAGCTACAGCTATCTAGAAATGGTCAGAGATTCTTGCAATATGAGCATCTTTCATTAGCCAAAATCTCCCCCCAAAAACCCCCTTATGTGGGACCGCAAGCGACGATTGTGTAATATCGAGGATTCTTACGTACTATATAGATTTTTTTAAACCCAGCTTTTTAGTAGACGTTTGTTTATCGAAAGCTCGGGGACAGTTTAGCACTAGATTTGCGACGCCGTTAACTGATGGCAGGCCCGCGATGGCCTAATGGGGAACATATTTGCAGGCTCATCTTAGAAACACGTTGTGATCCAGGGTCGAATCCCGGCGTAGACAAACTTCGTTTCGTGCTGGGAGCCAGCTGTATCGGTGATGCCGGACGTCAGATTCGAAACATAGGAGCACATCATATATGAGGGTACATGTATGAGAGAGAGTCACCAAGTGCAGACCTACATGGTAAGTAGGTCCTTTGAACAATAACAGGCAGGTACAATCCCGTAATTTACTACGTAGGGGGATCCTTCTGCTTGCTTTGTGAAATCGTTTGGGGTAGTCGACGGGTATTAACCTCTTTTGGCTCGCCGAGACGGTAGTCGGTAAAGTCATGACGAATGCACAAAGTCAAAGGCAACAACCTCAGTAGCATGTTTTACCTGAACTTGCTCTTTAGGCACTGCTAGAAAAATCGTTTCATCGGCGAAGATCAATCGCCGAAAACGAGGACGGCAGCAAAGGGATGCAACCTGGCAGTGCGTCTGCGCTAAGCAGCGATATCTATGTAGATAGGGTGCCTAAGAAATGGTGAGAAGGTGATGAATGGAGGGAGACATCAACGGAACCAGCGCGAATAAGAAGGGGCGAACGAAGCGGCAAATCGTGCAACCTTATTGCAAGCTGGTCGTCGCTCTAAACGGTACGCGCGAGCGGCCTTTAATAAATTGGAACCGACGTGCGTGAAATAGGCCAATTAGGGGGCGCGAGAATGAAGGTTACTCTCTAGGAGGTTTTTGCCCTTTTCTAGATTGGCTGGCTGGTAGTATGTGCGTTATCTGAATGCGTCTGAGATCGATCTATTTGGAATTTAAACGAATCTAAAATCGTATAATTGGGTATCTATTTTACAAAAACACTAGAAACATTCAATATCGGCTTCTATTTAACGCGTATATATAGAAAAGCGGCTTATTGAACTATCTCGGCCTTGAACTCTGAACAGAAACGTCAGACGCCGTCAAGTGTATTCGACGGACGATTACTTTACAGTTATATTGTTCGCTATGAATGACGTCCTACGTTTGCTCCTTAGATTGCACGGCTTATCCTACCGGTAATGAACTTCTGATTAAGGCCATGTTAGATTAAATACGGCTCTATATGTTTCCCCATTACAAAGTATCCGCTTACTACGGAAAAGATTGAGCTATCGGCGGATTTAGACTGCAATTACATGTATTCATCAGAGTCTGCGTAAGCTGTGCCTGAACGGGTATTGCTTTTAACGCCCGTCCGCTTGGCTCTAAAATTAGGAAGATTTCCTTGGACCCTAGATATAATCGCCGTACAAATGACAGTCACATGTTCCCAGCTAGTGATTGGGACATGCGCGGCCTAACCACGTGTCGAGCTACGTGACTGGCATAACAGGCCTCAGTTATAGGCCTGGCGTATGAACCTTCTTCGTACGAGTCCATTCAACGCCCCAAGGTGTTCCGTTTTGCGCGGGTCTCAGTCTTTACTTAGGTAGATGATGTTCTGTGTACGCGCTTATGCAGAACTGCATTTATAAATAACTTAGGAATTCTCGTATAGGAAACACGCATTCGCGTCTAAACTATGGCACTCCCAGAATTGTTAGCATATCTACAGTTTAAACTTGACTTTTTCTATGATAAAAGGAACTTAATAACAGCTTTTCAGATCTTAAATACTAGTTTGTACTGTAAAGTATGAAATTCACTACAAGTAAATGCTACTAGTGTTAAAGTAAACGTGGTGTATACTTTAGGAAAACGTTCTAATTACAACAATTCTTTTATTGATCATTTAGAGATTGGCTGTTCAGTCATTGATACGGTGTGGCTTTGGGATCGATCAGTTTGGCAGTAACGGATCAGGTCATCGTTGACTTCTTGCTACAGGTGCGTTGTGGTTTTACTGGGATTCAAACGAAACCAATGTAAGCATTTCGAGCGCGCATTAACATATATATATATATATATATATATATATACGATACAGAGCTACAAAAGACAGCTGGCGTATTTTTGCAATAGAAAAGCCACGTAAAGATCAGCTGCAGTACAAATTACCGACGACGAGCCTAAGACATGATCATCGACTTCGTTCTAGTAAACAATAAGCGAGCGTATCAACAATAGGCAAAACATAAAGTGCTGCTTCATTTCGGCCATATGAAGCGTTGACTGTCCTCCAGTTGTAGCTCTTAGTTAGAGGGCACAGTAATACCGAGCTGAAAATCTGTCAGATTCGTCTGCGCTCTCGGCACGATAGTACGGGTAAAATCGTTGGTCCTAGGCTACGGTCGCGGTTGTTACTGTATAAAGGCATTGTATACAGTAGCATACCGCATGTGCGAGACGTCTTGTATTGATGCCTGATTCAAGCTTAAATCTTGCGGCAGCAGCAGCAGCACGAAGTGAAAGATAGACGAGGCTGGGGGACTGCTCGTCCAGTAGAAGCAGAGAACGAATCAATCGTATCGGTAGCGGATAATTGTACGGAGGGAATCAAAACTGGACGTCGGATAGCAGCATTTCTATACTACAAGCAGTAGCAGGGGTTTCGAAGCAGCAGAACCGCTGACCGCAAAAGTGTCGTTCAAGTGATGAGGATGGACGCCTTTTGTCGCCTAACCCACGCGAGACAAGGTATCAAGGCCTAGTTTCTATTACCCTCTCAGGCAATTACTCCCTTCTTTTTTTTGAGTTAGCGCTGTTATTGTTGTTGCTGCCGTTGTTGTTTCAGCCGATGGATCGATTCGTGTTTTTCTTCTGTACGAACAGATCGTATTGCTCGACAAAGGCTTGTTCCAACAACGAGCGTAGCGCGATCGAAGTCCAACTTTATCCGTCCAAGGATTTTCTTAGCCTCTCTCTGCCGTCCTCGAGGCAATTCAATTTGTTAGATAGACAGATGACTAAGGCGCAAAAACTGGAAAGAAGGGGAAAAGTTCTGGCATCGAAAGGCAGGTAAGGACGAATAGTCAACATCATATTGGCCAGATGTTCTTTAACGAATAGAATATGCTGATTCACAGGGACACTTTCGTATGGTACGAATGTAAAGGAAAGACTTTCTAAGAACATGTCAAAAAACGCGAGTGCGCCGACTCCGAAACGATAATTAAATGTTGATCGAAAGGGTCAAATTAATTTCCTCTGGAAGAAGACCTTGTAAAGATTGGCGAAACCCAAATTGCTTCGAACAGTTTTTCGGAGACGTTGTATTGACGAACGGGCACCTTGCTCTACAATAGAAAAGACCGTTACTCTGAGCCCATCTCCCGCACACTGCTGTCTCCGTCTAACAACATATGGTTTTTGCCTAAGAACGTCTTTAAGAGGCAGTATCAAGCAAAGCGGAGCTGAGCCGTCAGAAACATCATTCATCTTTTCTACACCGTGTTTACATGCTCTTACTTGATATAGCCTATGCATAGAAGGACTCCCTGTTCACCCTTTCTGATCCGACTATAAGTGATCGACTGGCTCTTGAGTGATTGACACGCAATCGACAGTTGATAGCCAGCGATCATAGCTAAGCTTTACTTTTCTTACTCTGCCATTTCATGTGGGACACAGGATAAAGTCACCGTACGCACCAGGTCGACAATAGCACAAGGGCTTCGTTGGCCATTATCATCGTGTATCATTCGTCGCTGTAGGAACTATGGCCGGCTTGCCTCTGTGTCCTTCTTTCGTAGCAGCTTTCTCAGACGAGACGAGGGACCGTCGGAGCGGTGCAAATAGAAATCTGATCCATGAACAAAACGAGGACGGCTGCAGACGATGGACTATCGTAAGCAGAATGACGAGCTGGAGCAAGCTGATCGCAATTACCGCAAAGCCACCGGTTCGTGCACATTTAGTAAAAGTAGGCGATTTTGATACGACGTTGTGCTCTCCGTCCTGCCTTAAGTCGAGAATCAGATTGCTCAGGGAAAGTAGAACAGAAAGTCGTCATTGAGTATCAAGTCACAGCTTGACCGATTCAACTTCGATTGCCGTCCGCAGCAGCGTCGGCCGTACTAGCAACATTTGTAACACCCGTCAGAGACGAAACAAATGTCCAGATGTACATTAGTCAGAAGGCGCCGCGAGACGTTCATAGCTCTATGTCTCAATAGCCCAAGCGCACTGATTATAGACGTAGGCGTGGCAAACACTCATGCTTAGAGGTGGCAAGCCATAGCCTCCTCTACCCGATACCGCTTCAAATAGAGCGTGTCAAATAGTCGCCATTTGAGCGAACTGCAGATCTTGTACGAACCATAGATCGCTCAGATATGAATATAAATGAAATATATAAACAGAGATCAAAATGAAGTGGCCGGAGATCGGTCAGTACGCGTGAAAGAACGAGGCATTGCTTCTATGAGAGGTGCCATCGACGACCGTAGTTCAGAAATAACACTTCAAACGAGATGGCAAAACGTCTGTACATGTTTGGCTTTATGTGAACCTACCGATTCACAAGCCGGCGAACTATAACCGCAAAATTATAATCAAATTCAATTAAATGTATCGTAATAAACTCTATCCAAATAGTCGAATGGGTCATCGAAAGATTGAAGGATTGTCTTTGATGTACGCCAGTAAGGAAAGCTTGCTTTTCTTTGCATCGAGCTGAATGTTACGATAAGGGGGTAAGTCTGGCTCTTTAAGACTGCTAAACAAAATTGTACGGAGGGCTAATTAGATACAGATGTACGTATAGATGACATCGTCGTCATGAAGAAGCTTAATATGTTGAGTGATATGCTATTACCTAAAGTCGAGAGCACCTCTTTCTTAGTCTTTTTTTAATACTGTACCTTGTATCGGCCTGTCTGGTATTTAACTGCTTTTCGGTCGACGAGAAATTCGCTATGGACTTTTGTAACTGGGTTTTGGCAGCTTCAGAGAATGCCAAAAAACCTCGAACAGGGACAAGATGAACGCCATTTATCTGCGATAACAAGGATATCGACGGTTAGGGAGTGTTGTGTGCTCCCGACTGAGGAAGCCCCTACATCGTCGAAGCTTATACTTGAGGGACGAGAGGTCTTGCTCGGGAAATCTCTCGTCTTTCCGCCGGATTTTTACGCGGGATGAAACGAGCCGTGAAGTCAAAGGCAGGAACCCTCAATAGGGCGAGCTTCATGGCAAGTGTCTTACAGCGAATGTCATTACGTCGTTGTCAGCAGGCTACATATAAACCTGTCATTGCTTTACCGTAATACACATACTTAATATTAATCAGTTACTCACGGCCCTCATGGTGGCCTCAGCGACAATGATTGTTGCTTCGTTTATGTTGAGATTTTTCCATACTATCAGCTAGCGCGCAAGAATCTAAAGGTATTAAAAATATGCTCTTCTCCGATCTAACAAGAATATAAATATTATAGTACCGATGATGGCGTTTCACGGGCTCGGCAGTGAGTCAGTGGGCGACATGGTCCACCGCCTGTTATCCGAGGCTGAAACAGTTACGCCATGTTCGTTTGTCATTCGATGATGTATAACTCTCTGTATGTCTATCTATCCGTTTGTCGCCGCTATAGGGCCGCTTGTGTATACATTGGTCTGAGTATATATTTGTAATAGCGGTTAGCGGATATCTGTTGTATGACTAAGTATGTTGCTTTGTGAAGTCTTTCTGTTTAATCCTATGTAGACAACGCCATCTCTACTGGCTAATTTAAGACAGTCAGTCGACTCCTTTACGTCGCCATAGCATCATTATACATAGATACCGACACATGCCCAAAGTTCTGTGTAGACCTTAAAGAGAAATATACGGCACGGTAGGCAAGCGGGTACAGCAGAAGGGGCTTATGTCGGTTGGTAGGTTCGGAAGGGCTAGCTGGGGTTCCGCGGCGCCCTCCCGCGAAAAACCGCAACAGTTCAACAAGGCCGGTACTCTTTAGGCTGGCCAGGCAAGCAATGAGCATCTACATACTACATACAGGAGAGACTTTGGCGACTGTATCGCGTCTCACAACTGCCTTTTGCCACAGTAAGTTACTATGGTTAAGTTATATCGTCCATGACGGCTAGCGTTGACCAGCTTTTCTATGAGTACACAGAGTGAATATGGTTATCAAAAAGAAGCCCTTCAAAGCATAAATTGCGTGGACGATCGAGGTCGCGCAGCCTTCAAGAGATCGAAGATTTGAAGTTTCAGCTACCAAATGAGACGTTCGAAATCTCTATTAGATATGCTCAGTGGGAAAGCATATGTTGAGCTTCACCGGTGGCATGAAACAGATCGTTTGCGAAGTGACTTGAAGATTAGAGTGTATCGAAGCTCTGGCGCAGTATATCGAGGGCGGCGGACGGTGATGACAATGAGAGTCGAATGAAGAAATCTCTTAAAGCTGCCCTTGAAAGAGCCTCGGTCAACGCTCATCGACTCCTCTGCTATAATTGTATCTGACTGAATCAGGTATTAAGAAAGCTAATGGCTAGGTGGCGAAATGTACTGGAAATTTAAGATCTAAAAAGA
The DNA here is from genome assembly GCF_002532875.2 of Varroa jacobsoni. Lineage (NCBI taxonomy): Eukaryota > Metazoa > Arthropoda > Arachnida > Mesostigmata > Varroidae > Varroa > Varroa jacobsoni. The sequence continues at coordinate 175,487 of NW_019213866.1, read as the reverse complement.
TTTTAAATGCACCCAGTGTAACACTTAGAGTCTATATAGGTCGTCTAAGTATCGCGATAAGTCATAGTGCATAAGCTGGTACTCTTCTTGGTATAATCCACGTCGAGGACATACGTATGAAATCTTTTGTCTTAAATTTATATTATTGTGTGGTAAGACACCATCCATTACTTGTAGTTCCGAAATTTTCATCGTTGTGGGATATAACGTATTGTTTTTGTCAAGGTATTTTTTAGAAACAGTTGCGTACAACTATTAGAAACGTCTGAAAAAAAACTTACCAAATCGGCTCTTGTGGTGTAATACGGAGAAATTAGGCCATCCAGGGTTAAGCAAACGATATTATATTTAAAAGGCTTCACGTACATATTTAAAATACGATCGCTGGTTTATCTGACTCACAACAACCACAATTGTATATCAAAAACATATCATTAAATGAATTCTGCCAAGCAAACCTTACGTATGCTTGCCATGACAGCATATGCTGCTTCGAAGCGTCCGGTGACGATATGATGATTCCAGCCAAAGCTTGTTATACAACCGGTATATAGCACAATTGGCCTTGAATCATATCCTATGTGAGTTGACCTAACTCCTTTTTCAGGACTGATGGCCAAGCCACAATTACTGGCCAAGGCCAACAGTGAAGGGAAACTTAAAATTAGAGGCCCAGTGTTGTGATGGGCTCCTTACTAAACTTAAGCTACGAGATACGTTTTTTATGCCTATGCAAAAGTAAATTCGCGCGGCATATACTAAGTCCAATTGTTTTGATGGAATATACCGCAAATAGGGGTGCCGAATAATGTGCCGAGAAGGATGCGCTTTCTAACAAACAATACGTATTATACTCATTTCTAAAACACCTCACTTTTTCCTGTCCTACGTTAACTTCATTTGGCTAAAAGGAATCTAATGGGAAATGTCAAAAAATTAAGTCACTTAATTGATCTGACCAAGCTCCTCTAGATTGAAAGCAATCCCCATTTGGCTCGATTTGTTCCTTTGGTTTCAGAGAAAAACCTCTGGGTTGTGATTGCGACAACTTCGACTCCTGCTGTCAGTGACTGGTACACTTTAGCTTAGAGTGGCCTGCTAAACAGTGGTGAGGTGGTTTGTGTGCTGCAGAGGCGTGAAGTTGGAGCACCGTTCATGAGGTTCAGGAGTGCTAGAGCAGACTTCACTACGGGGGTCAGAGCAAAGATACTATGTTTAATTCATGAGGGTTAAGTGTTCTTTCTCAGTAGCGCGGATGGAATCCGTGGTAAACAGTCTAAGGGCTCTTGGGCTCTCGCAGGCGCAGCAGCAGCAGCCGCAGCTGCTGTTCCTGCTCAGGAGTTTAGCGTAAGGAAGAACGAGCTCGCTAGATGGAGTTGGCGGGATATCACCCAAGTGCCGCCAGTCGGTCTGTTTTACGGCACTCAATGGATGCAAGGTAAGCTGTTAGGAAGTAACCGGTTGGCAGACGAGGCCAGCAGCGTTGGGATCACAAACAGTAAACAACACTAATCTATCTCTCTGCAACGACACGGCACTCTGCAGATTCTCCCCGTCCAGCTGAGCGTGGACGATGGCAGTAGATCGGCTTTGCAAATGTTGCCAGTGACGATTATAGGCAGGACAACTCTGATGAACTCGGATGGGCCAAATGTGCCTAACATGATCACGGATCAACCTATATTGAGCTCACCTAGGTAAGAACTACTTAGGAAAAAAAGGTAACCGAGCCAACGATATTAAGGTTAGGCTGTCGTATTCCACTCTATACCTTACATATATTCATTCTAGAATAAAAGTTGACGTATCGCAATTGTTCCAGTTTCTTTTTACTCCAGCCTTCAATTCGATTATACTTTTATCCAAGTTATGTGCAAACACTGTACATATACATACTGTAATCTGATTGTAAGTTAAAGTACCGGCTTTCGATCCAGCGGCTTTGTAGCGAATAACTTGCATGCACGAAAGCATGCGTCTTTTTGTATTACCGCAGTACAAGCTGGGCAGCATGCGTTCGCGTATAATGTATGAAAAAGTTTATAAGGTTATTTTCTAAGCCCTATTCGAACTCATACTAAATTTGTAGCGTATTTTACGTATAACATTGACTCATCTGTACGAAAGCCTTCAGTTCAATGTTTCGTAAAGTATAAGATTCTTTCTCGGTCGACGGGTAGAGTTTGTCGGATATGAGTTTCGGGTGGGTAATAACATAACTCTGCTTGATTGCACCCCCATATGGGGATTTTAAGTTAAAAACCGAAAAACAAACCAATTTACGTGCAAGCCTACGCACAGTCCTGTCCTCACTTAGTTCTTCAGTCGCTTCGAGTTTATTATTATCTATGCTCAATCATTCAATTTCACTAAACTTCCTTCTGATAAAGCTATCGATCAAATCTGCTTGGAAGCGCTCTAATCGAAACGCTTCTGCATAACTCAAACTTCATTAGGTCTTCGATGTTCCTACGCTACCATTTAGCTCAACTCGCGCGGTCGTGTTTAAAGTTTCGAGCTTTCGTTGCGTTTAGGACTACACATCTTCCTTTCAACATCGCTGTATAACATATATATAGCTTCATCACAAGTAGCTGCACCCTTGTTGCTCTTACATGCGTTTATTAAACATGTATGTGTGTGTGTGTGCGTGTTATAGGTATCTTGCTCTAATTGATAGATAGCGTGTCATTCGGCCGTCAAATTCGATGGACTCAACGGCTGTAGGGCCTGCGGGGTTCAGCGTCCAAGCGGATCGTTGGCTGGTCGTTGATTCGCAAACTACAAGCATCTTCAGGCGATACACCTTGTTATGGACACCCAGTAAACTGTTTGCTCACTCACAGCCGTGTTATCTCCGTTGCGTCGTACCGCGCCGATCCCTAACGAAGCATTGTGGTTTTTCGGGCAGCTGGAGCTGCTGCTGCTGCTCGTACTATACTAGTAGTCCACCACTATCGCCAGAGTTACTATTAATATAGCAACTGATGTACCGTTGGCGGAAACGGGTCTAAGCATACGATACACATGCGCAGCGTGGGTATCTTTGTTTGTTTCGTCATGGGACGAAGGACCGCCCAGAACTATGCTCCCTAGACGAATCCTTTGCGGATGCTACGAAACTGCCAACGACAGCCAGAGCGATGAACAATGCATCATAGCTCGACTCCGATCAGGTTCATTTCGAAATACGGAAATATATAGATTCGTGTTTCGTTCTGATAGGTCCATGTGTAGCGATGTATCTGCCAACAGTCAGATGAGGAACAGCCTAAATAAACAGGCCTAAATTCCACACGAGGCTGTTTGAACGTCCCAGTAAGCTTTCGCGATCGATTTGATAATAAAAAGATTGCTTTACACGAGTACTGCACGAGTCACTTGCTTATCAGTATCATTTCCTGTGAAATTCATGCGAAACATTATTAGTATTATTATACTGGTAATGTTTCGCAGTCAAAGAATATGCTGAAAAAGACATATATTGATATAAGCAGTCACAAATATTTGTTACGCTCTAAAACGCCCCCTACATAAGACATAATTAATAAACAGTAGAATATTATTTACGTAGTCAGTGTTAAAGGAGATGGCCATTACATGTTATTACTAACAATGATAGAGTACTTGTGGTTTCGCTTGCTATATGAACAGTCTCTGCCTTCACACTTCGGTAACACTCGCATGGGAACGATATTCTTCGTTTATTAAGTTGTCTCTAATCGTAAGTGCCTTGGTTTGACTTTGCTGGTTTTATAGAACTGAGTTCAATAACAAATAGGCTAGCTACAAGGGGCCTACAATGTGTAAAGCTCTATATGTTAACATGCAAAGCTGAAGTATCTCGTCGATGGCCTAACGGCAGTATCAACTCGACAAGGAACTCGCCTGACGTATGACTCACAAGAAGGCAGTACGTAGTTAAAAGATAACTACTAAGTTACAGTTCTTTTCTCTTCTTGGTTTTGTCTTTGAACATTTCGTTTTCTTGGTTGATACGTTAATCAAATTACGACGAATTATGCGAGACAAAATGATAGAGATTAGCGGACTAAAACAAATGTCGTCAATATATCCACAATTTAATGGCTTTCTTTGTGTAGAATCGATGTATCTTTTGCTCTTTTCTCAAAAATAGTATTTTTTGGCTAGTCCATTTGTGCTAAATTAGCACTTTGGCTGTAGGTATCCGGCTAATTTCTAACTCATACTATCCTGAAGCTGATTCTCCGGCAATCTACAAATTACGCTAGCCCATGTTGATACGTGTGTCGAGCCGCATTGAAGCCTGCAGTACGTAAACGTCAGAGCGAATACAATGTACATAATACACCGTCTATGCATATCACATAGTTGGCACCCGAGCACTAATGAAATGATGACAATATACATGAGAACACAGAAACCCAACTGAAATTTCGTCCAAGCGCTCCTCATACCCATTGTCGAATCCAATTTCAGAGCAGAGACAACTGTTTTCTGCCTTTCTTCGTTTTCTCTGATGGGGTCAAGTGGGGACACTCGAGGCTTCCGCAACAGGATCACTCCAAGCAGTTAGAAACTTCACGGCAGCGGGTCCCTTCGTATCCTTTCCAAATCTGCTCTGCTCTTAAAACTCTTCTTCAATACAGCCGAACACCTTTGGCCCATGCGACAATCGAACGGTGACTGTTGTGCACTGTACACGTGCGTCGTACACTTAGCAGTCTTCTTTCCGCAAACACCGCTGCTGCATTCCCACCGGTTTTCGCTGTCATGAAAAGAAGAACGACCCATGAATCTGCTGGGTTTTAAACTCTAACGTACGAAACGACTCGGCGATGCTGGATGAATAAGGAATATTCATGAGGAGAACGAGATGGGGAATAGAACGGAGTGAAGAAAGATATTGGGGGCACGGGAAGGGAGGCTGGAGCGCCACAGCGAAAATAAGAGAAACCTCGTTTTTCCTACCTAATGTACAGTTATGCGTTTGCAATATAGTAGATGAATATTATAGCCTTGAGAAAATTAACGCCATTTTATGAGCTGGCCGAATGTTTTTGTTAGGCATCCTGTATGTGCATCGAAGCCAAGTTATACAGCTGTAATTATTAGGACCAACTGAAGAATTACGTTTTGCTAAACGGCCGTGTTAATTAAAATAAAATAGTCCGATTTCATGATCACCTGCTGTTTGCGTCAGCCTTCACGTGTTAACAACCCTTGCTGTTTCGTGATTAATTTTCTCTGTTCCCGTAAATAGAAGTGCAGCTATAAAATGATTACCACTCGTTTAAATTTAGCTTACGACTATTCACTTAATGCCTTTCAACTGTAGCACTTGACAATATCTCACTGGTGTGGATAGGGCCGGTGGCTAGCACAACCCCACCACTGCAAAAATGGTTAAGCGAGAACGTACGTACATACAGTCTCTAGCCGTCAATGATTGGATTATAATGGCAGGCAGGTTTCTTTCGCCTAAATACTCAGTAAATACGACATCCAGCTCTTTTGAGTCAGGGTTAACCAGTCATCCATTTACCCTGACAAATGCTACGATTTTTCAACTGAGTCCCGATCATCAAATACGCAAAGCTACACTACTCAGAACAGTACGGTGAAATACAGAACTTATATATTCGATATAAGTTAAGCAAGTATCTGCCAAGTTACCTATTTTCAGACTTAATTTTGTCTTTAACAGTTTTTGTCCTTTTGAACTAGAATTGCAATTCCAGATATGCTGTGTGTGCACGTTAACTGTGTTGAGGACTTCAGCATAGGCTTTGAGTAGACTAGGAAGGCCAACGTATTACGAACCCCTGAAAAGGCCAATTGCTCTCACTTAAACTAAATAGGAGAGGTAGTTATTGCGGTCACCGGTTTAGCTGTGAGTTTCATGACTGAAATTCTCACCAAAAATATGCCCATAAGACATAAAAATACTTTCGATAAATTCAGCTAATCGGCGTCAGTGACTGATTGGCGTCTATAATGTTCAGGTACTTACTTAAGCAAACAGTATTATCGGCTGACATTGAAACCTGGCTAGAAAAAAGAGCCCTAAACGAACTGATCGAAACCTAGATAATAAGTATGACATAAAATTATATAAACACACGTTTAAATAACAGCAACAGCTATCTCTAAGGGGTAAACACGAAGAGCTCAATCGTTATCTTTTTTCACAGTCTAAAAAATGAATGATCCGCAATTACAGAAGTGTATATACCGTATAGCCGAAGTTAAAGATCGAACTAAATTTCTTGCAATTTCTAAGGGAACTAAATACGTTATTATTTGTCTAGAAGATAGGCATCTAATCTGATATTGATGAAGATGATTCTATTGTTCCGCGCGGTACCGTAGTACTATAAGCTTTCAGCAACACGCTGTTTCGTCCCTAGCTGTTAAAGTAACGATACGTACGCTTCAAGCCTGTACCTGTAATCATCGCTACCTAGTATTTCATCGTATAGCCCGGTAGAAGATAACAAACCAGGCGATCATCGACACCGTTCAGTATTTGAAGGCAACTCGAATCCCCTTGCTTAGTTATTATTTTTCCGACACGGACAAGCGTCCCGTGCATCTGCGTTCGCGTCGATTGGCAAAACCCGATCTTGCAGTTGGAACTTTCATCCGATATCGGATTTGAGAGCGATCTTCTTGTTTGTACTCTCCCGTTTCCTATGAGTTTTCAATTCTGGATAAAAATAGGAATCAAATGTGTCTCCGTACTGAAGGCAGCTTTTACGGTCGGCTTCAACGAATAGTCGAAGGAATATCGTTCGTGCATGGCTTGAAGTTTGGCCTAAAATAACGACCTTTCACAAGTAACGCAATTAAGCTGATGGCGTGCAGCAACAATGAAAGCGATATATAGCTATCTGAGCTTAACGGCCATGCAAAACACTAGGTGTTGATCAGCGGTCGTCGTGGACATTTTAAAGGACGTTTTGAAGTTTCTACTAACATCTAATATGATTGATTTCGTATTGTGGACCGTAGCCGCTTACGAGCTAGGTTTAGGCTTACGAACTCCGGATGTCGGACGAGATGGAGCCCTTGGCAACAGAGTTTGATTTCCAAGAACACGTCACCAACCTATGAACATAGCTCAGTAACTCATTTGGGTACAGTGCCTGCGCGGTCCCGTGAATCTCTATACCGAATTGTGGCCCGTTTCAAATTCGAAGTCAGACTACTTCGACGAGCGCGATAAACATAACAAAAGTGCACTAACTGTTTGTGGTCGGCCGAGTCGCTACCGTCGGAGCTGTCTACCCAAACCCACAAGACAGTAATTAAAACGATTATTTCTATTTTACAACACAGGACTTCTACAGACTATACACGAACTCTAAATGATTTGTATGAGGGGGTCGAAATCCACTCGAGACGAAAGCAATCGAGAGTTTGCTTTACTAATGTTCTGTTTATACTATTGTCGTAATCTCGCGAAAGCATGAAAGCTGGACCAAGACAGCCCATGGGCATAAAGTTGAGAGATCAGTGTTGCCTATAGCGATTTGACTGCTTCGACGAAGAAGGTCGATGGATTGCGAGACCTAAGAGAAACCAAGAGATCTCTGGCCCGGTTCCAGCTGATTCGGTTTTGATCAGTGATTCACTGATTTTCTCAGCCTACGGCAGTCCGCGTTTTCCATTGTCCATGTGCACAACAGGCAGAATTGACACTGCGCCCCGGGCACCAGTGCCCCTGCGGACCCAGTTACACAGAGAAGTTCCAGCCTCCACCAGAAAAGATCTCTGGCTACACTTTCGAGTTATGCCACGAAAAAAATATGCCTCTAAACATTATCTCTTTATACCTTGCTTTATTGTAATTCTATTGGCTAGTAAAAAGAACGCTTTTTTTTTTAATTTATTTTCGTCTAGCACGATAAGTACGCGCCGCTTATGGCGGTTAAAGCCAGCAGACGACCAGCCTTTCTTAATGTGAATATTGATCTTTTTTAACCAGACCCGGTAACCGACAAGGGTTATCCGCAACGACACCGCAAGGCTCTTTCGCATTCAACCGTGAGAGAAAGTCGTTTCGTGGGTGCATCGCATTGAGACGCCGCGTATTAGCGCCCAGAAGCTGCAGCTAGAATAGATAGATAGATAGATTTACCGAAAGAGGGGCGTTCAGTTAACACAATAGCAACCCTTGTCGAAGCCTACTTGCCTCAATAAAAGCCATACGAAGACCACCACGGGCAGAGGGCGGTTGACCGATAGTAAGTGGCCGAAGGACGCGGTAGAACAGTCTGGTCGTAGTAGAAGCGGTAGCAGCAGACCACGGCGAGAGTTCCTATCGCCGCCGCTGACGCTGTTGGTGATGAAGAGCTGGTTCCGCAAATGGCAGTCCGTCCTAGTGGCGAACGAGTGGAAAACCGCTACTATCACCGCATTATGATTGGGTTACGCTTTCATCCATAACTCGGTCCATTTTATTTTGCTAGCGCACCTGAGTGTATGCAGGACAAAATTGGCTGGGATATATAATACATACATGTATATATACCGCTAGTGTTTCTATTTACGTATCACGACGACAATAATAATAATAACAACATATGATGCATGTACAAGGGGAGAAGTTGCTGTGCAGCTTGATAAACATAGTTTGCAGTGAACGCTCTGATCATCTCTTATGTGACCACTATGATACTCGAACTGTTTTTGTAGATCTGGACTACATGCAGTACAAACCGCAGACGTATTCTGATCAATTAAGTTCGTTTGAGCTTCGACATCAGATAGTAACATAACTACATAAGTGATTTTTTACTTAATTTTTCTCGACTCGCTCTGTGTTCCTTTGTTATATTCAAACCCTTAGTCCAACTCCGAGGGCCACCTTTCATAATGTTATGCAATCACCACGAAAAGCCAACGCTTTCTTCGATACGAACAGTATTTTTGCTGAAAACGAGAATAGCAATATCGTTAGACACCGCATTCATGAAAAGACATCGTAGGCTTAAAGAGGCTTATTGACGAAGCGGTTTCACGTAAAAATTCCTCGATGACATTTACGACACAGCGCAAGGGGCCGGCAACTAAAACTACAACGGCCATCCCAGCGATCATTGCCGCCCTCAGACGCCTTGCCCCGACTTCCAGCACATAAACCTCATAGTGAACGCATGTTTGTTACCCAACCCACCAGGGATAGACCTTGTGCATCCTATCTGAAGATATTCATTCCCGCAGCCAGCCAGCCAGCCAGTCAGCCAGCCAGCTAGCCAGCTTGAACAAGCAGTTTTGCCTACACCGTCGCATTGCCCCGTCGACCTAACGTCATCGACCCAAACCGTCGCCCGCTGTTCTTCGCCTGACCCTTACGGCCTAGAGGCTCGGCCGTTTCCATTTACATGCAGCCACACAAGCAGAGCTCAGATTTCGCTGTGTTTGCCCAAGTCTTCAAGACAACGAGGGTTGAGATAGGCTTCCTTGCAGCCGGTCAGTGCGTCTTGGCTAGCCGAATCCATCCGAGCGAGCGCCTCCTACGTCTAAACCGCTACGGCCTATTTCTACGATAAAGCAGTACAATTCCATTCTGTCACCTAATTCTAAAAAGCCGAGAAAGCCGCTTACCGTACATTTGTCATCAATCAGTATACATAAACAACGGCTGAGCGTCGATGTAGGGATGATGCTTTAAATTCACGTCTCTGAATGCCTCCTGGCATAAATGACAGCATATATTGGCTAACTTGTCCTTTTCCCTCTTGCCCTCTCTCATCTTGCAGAATGAGAGCTCTGTGCAACTCGCTTCTTTCTTTTTTTTTCAAATTTTACCTAGCTCTAACGTTCTAGAGCACAACGCTTGCTTACTTAAATATTAAAAGATTAGTTTTCAATACCAATGGGCGTAACGATGCTCGCGTCCCTAAGCGCCTCCAGGCGAAAATAAATTTTTACCTAGGCCATCGACTGGCAATATTAAATATCAGCTGATCTGCAAGCCATCAGTTATTTCATAGAAATGCCCTTGTACGTCGGTAACACAGCCACATTTCCATACGCACATTGTCTAAGTAGAGAGTGTTCCATTTTCTTCAGCTTACATTATCTCTGCCAAGGACCGCTGCCTGTAACGCGTTCGTAGGCTTCCTGGGGTGTGTTAAGGTCATTCTTATAAGAAGGGCTGAGTTGAACAGTATCTTTGGTGGTCAATAGAACTGCGTAAAACGCATGAAACCGAATAGCATAGCCCTATTAGAGGGTGCGTAAGGAGTTGCCGGGGTAGCTCTAGTACTTCCGGAATGAAAAACAAAAGCCAGCTTGTATCCGTGTCCTAATTCCTACGTTAACCTGGTTACGTTACATTAGTACTTTTGACCTCGTTAATTGACCTAGTAAAGCAAATAAACCTTGTGCACCTCTTGCTATATGCGGTATTAGACAGTTTTCAGGCACTGCAACACATTACTAAACATTCCAGTTAAACTAGCGGTCGTTCGTTGCTTGCTTGGTTAGAAAGGCTATAACCTTGATCGTATAGAATAAGATAGTGCAATTATAAGTACGGGTGGGTCGTCTTATATAGTGTTGCCTGCTGATGGGTGAGAATAACCCTTGAATCGTCAGATACTCTGCTAGTACATTGGACAGAGTCCAAGGCGGATTAAGCAATGAGTTTAGCGATGATTTAAAGGGTAACGCTACAAAAATTCACAGGGGCCTCCTATTTCCGGTACCTTGTTGCACTGAAGCAGTCAAATGATCCACCATAACATTTAGTTTGAGGCAGTATGTCTGCATTTCTTTTTTCTTTCTTTTTTTTAGGTTAGGTTAGGTTAGTTAGAGTTAGGCTTCTTGCTTTCCGTTGTAGCGGTTCACCAATGCTGTGCGAGAAGATCGATAGAAGGCACGCTTACTGGATAGAGGCCATCATACATTTCATCTTTCCTTTCAGATTCAGTGTCACAAAAACTTCATCTGGCCTTAATCACCGCACTCTGAGGGTCTCAACGTTTACTTGCTTTCCCTTTTTTCATTTTATTTGCCGTGCCACTTCATCCTCCCTTCAATGTTACCTCTCGCAGCAAATACCTGTCGTTACTTTAATCATGGGCACGTTATTTTAAGTACGCACTGTACATTGTACTGATTTCAGCTTCCTTCATGCTTAGTAGCTGATGGTAGTCTCTTAGTAGGCGATGTTCTCATTCAGCTCTATAATCGAATAACTCAACAATATTGTTCTTCATTGATTTCCATGTCGCTTCTTTGCGCTTATTCTGGCTTGATCTTTGCCGATTTAATCGGTAGTCTCAGTTTTTAATCTTTTGCTGTCTAAAGCCGGGTGCCGGCGTCGTTATCGTCAGTGGTGCATTTTGTTTAGATTTTTTCGACCGAGAGTTTGTTAGTGTCCCCGCCTGTTTTCCTATCAAAGAACTATGTGTATATGTGTGTGCGTGTGTGTTCTGGAGCTTAAGGAGGTAGCCGCTCTCAGTCGGTCAGTTATCTTTTGTCTAAGTCACTCTCAGCTTCGTTTAGCAGTGAACGCGCTTTTCGGCGCCTTTGGATGCACTCAGATGAAGAGTTACTCTCCCTTTGCACCTCCAGCGCCCTCTTCGGGCTTCCAATTGCCCATTTGGGATTTCGCTGCTTTGGACGCCTATCCTCCCAGAAAGGGAAGGAAGGGCATTCTGCATTGGGACGCAATAGGAGAAACAGGGGGCTGACTAACTGAGAGCTGTAATCAAATCGCTATAAGATTGGTGCAGCGCGGTTTGTTTTCAAGGTTAAAGTAGGACAGATTTAGCTGGATATTTCGATAACTTAACGAGAAATAGTTTCTTTGCATTCGCGTGGAACGCGTACGTGGAAGCAATTGCATCAGCTGCAACTGGGCCATCCATTTCGCCGAGGTCGTTTTCAAATGTTCGGACGCAGCTATTGTAAGTCAGCAATGTCGGATCCGCTAAAATCAAACCCATTCGAGGGCATCTGTATTTCATTCAATTCGCTTCAAGTGGAGTCTATGAAGGCGTATGATAATAAGAGTCTATTGGTGGATTTATATTTTATGGCGGAACGCCCAGTTGTTTCCGGTCGCCTCCACCTTTCCTATACGACGAAGATAAATTAAGCTTTGGTAGCAGACAGTTTCTCACAGGTGAATTAAACTGTAATCGGTTATTTTCTCACTTTGGTTCCGGCGGAACGAAGCTAAAGTTCGTTAAGCATGTGCCTAATACGCAAGCCGTGACATAACAGAGAGAGTGTGTAACTATATTTGTACGCAGGTCATGCTTCTACACGGACTCCGTTGCGTAACAAAGCTATCAATTGGGATTAGTGTTACTGGACTGCTACTATCCAGGCCTTATACAACGCAGTCCTGCAGTCAAAAATCCAAAGCCGGGACTTAGAAAGGCGTTCCCCGAAATGATGTAGATATTAGCTTTAAATCAAACGTTCACAAGGGAGTTTCGCAAACGGCGATAATTTCAGATCTTCAACTGACTACCTATACACGCTCAGCCAGTAAAAAGTACTGAATAGGACGTAACGTATACTTGTGAATCTATCCGATACTAACTTGCCTCCGTGTTTTCAGTCTTGGATTTTATCGCTTGATATTATTAAACCTGGTCGTCTTCACACCAACCAAGGTCAACCAGCAGGGCTGTTGGCTCCCCTAATTCTCTCTAGTTTTCCGAGGCTAACTTTGAATCGTTGCTCGAATTCTGGAGAACTCAAAATAGTTGTTTTGATACCGTTGACATATTTACATTACCATGAACACCCAGGCACATTGCTGAAGCGCTCTAGGCCGCCTCCTGTACCCTTACGATCAAAACCTTTTAGAAGAGTTCCTAAAACAAGGACAAACTAGACACTATCGAATTGGCTAATGAGATCTACTATTTTACTTTAATTAAAATAATCCTGTTAAACCTGTCTCTAGCGTGCAATAGACAATTGATCCTATTTTACAGAACTGCGATACTGGTTGAGCTCGAAATTAGGGTTGTCGACGATACCAAATGAAATAGACAAACCTACTTGAATGCAGTACATGCATCTGTAGCTACTACTGAGATCTCTACTATTGAAAGAGGCATCAGAGAGAGAGAGAGGCCAGGGGGTTAGCAGACGTTAGGGCTAATGTACTGAATAGTTATCCATGGAAGTAGGCTTAATACTTAAACATCTACTTCCAAACACTGTGCATAAAATAATTAAGCAGCGTACGAGAACGAGTGTAAAACTCCATACAGAGCTGTGCAGTGATATCTAAGGCCACACTGCGTCTGAGTTAGCAGAAGTGTGCTACTGATTAAGTTTTTATTCCCAGAAAACATGCCTAGTCAGGGAACACTAATGGGGTAATAACGGCAGGCGGCTCTCTCCAATAAGACCCCAAAAAATAATTACCATGTTTGCAACTGTTATATATATTTAGGTGCAAATGCACAAAACCTGAGCGGCGTATAAAACCGCAAGTGCGGTTTTGTACAAAAATCAAAAAAGGATCGCAAGAAGAAATTGGCCACCCAGGAGAAACCACAGGCAATTTTGTATCCCTCCACCTATGCAGATTTTGGATCAGCTTCCTATTATAAGAACAATAAGTAGGTCTGCGATAAAAGAAGGCTATGGACGTTTATGTGGTCGGCGCCTAGCTGATCAATAACATCTAGAATCAGCTACCAATATAGAGATTTTATGTCGTTGGAACGTTGATTTCAATGTTTATCAGTGACCCACAAAAGATTGGCCATTGTTATTAACCCCACTGTACGAGTTTCCATTGTAGCTACCACAAATGATTTATACACACAGCCCTGTTAGTTCAACGTAACGTTACGGCATAAAATAGATGCATTTAGAGAGCGTTCAACAGAATTCTCTACATCGTAAAGATACATGCATCTCGATGGTCCAGAATAAATGTCTGTTCTGCGGACTCTGAGCGTGCGCCTCATTAGATCAGTTCAATGTTAGGCATGCATCTTTCTCACTCATACTATCCAATGGTTTCCAAAAATGCTAGTCCATCATCTCACTATATGATGTAATGCTTCGAAAGTCATTACGATGAACATGAATACGACTCTACAGTGACGATAAATGCGGTTTAAGTGTTAGAGATCATCATGTCCAATGAACCGTTCTATCTAACCCGCTAACAAACAGCGTAAACGAGACAAGTCACGAGTGAACGATAAATTGTACTTATAACAACAGATATTACGTTTTCTCTGAAGGATGGCTTTTCCAGAAATATCGTACGCGCATTAGAGCACGTATCTTAGCCTTCTTGACCAGCAGGCCTTAAATTGTCTAGGCTCTAACTTGTTTGCCTTTTTTTTTTTTAATCTACCCTTCTCGACGGTAAAGGAACATTCAGGCCAAGGTGTTATTGACTACACCACCTACGTCCATGTGCTGAGTCCTCAAAACTTTTATATTTGAATACGAACCTCTTCGTCGTTACAGATAGAGTTTATCTCGCTAGCCTCTTTTAGGCGATGTGTATAATCAAAACTAAAAAAACTGTTTGAAATCTTGGGTGTCATTATTCATTTGTAGATATTATAATAATAATAATACCAAATATGAACGCTGGCGCCTTATATAGCCTTGCTGAATATACATATAATATTCCCTCGACTTCTGTGAAACTTTCCATTCATATGTATATTTTTTCCTAGAAGCTAGAACTTATTAAATACTATTTCTAGGAAATTATTTCCGGAACACAGACAGGAAGGCCCATAATTTTAACAGCCCTGACGAGGTCAACTCCAATAAATAATTTCAACAATTGCCCTAACTCAGTTAGAGCGGATTCCTAATCTACATATGAAAAATTTAATTCGATGTATATATGAGATATAACATGATTTGTATGAATTTAGCAAGTTATCATTTTGAGTAAAAAAGTAATTTCCAATTTTTTCAACTGTTCCCTTCCGATTGTTCATATTTATAATATATGTGAAGGTATTTCTTTTCTTTCGTAGACTTCGCTAAGTGATCTATGGAGTTTTATGGCACATTTTTGGCTTTCATTTCTTTTTTGCCGTAATCAAAAAGATAGTTCCCTTTCAAATTCTAAGGCGGCACCTTAAAGCTGAAGGATGCATTGCGCTCCAGCCGGCCATCAGAAGTCGACGAGGATTACGCGAAGGCACCTACGAGTGGAAGCAGCCGGCAAACAGCCTATGGCTTTACCGAAAAGAAGATGACTCACGTTCAGCGAAAGCAGCTAGTTGTCAGCAGCCACCTTTACGTACATAGGATTTACTTAAGAATTAGGAATCTCGGTAACTAAGGTGGTGTCTGTGTGCCAATATGAACCTGAGGAAGGAACAGATGGCTCCGAATTAAGATCTAAACTTTTGTATTGGATAAAACTTTAGACCTTAAAAGTTAGATTCGTGTAGGAAAGTACCTTGATTTGCTTTTTATAGAACTAAAACCGTCTAATGCACTGGGAGATACTTCCGAAACAACGATGCTCGACAAGGGTCTGCATACGATGCTGTTGCATCGATTGAACGAGGCTATATAACAGAAGAATAGTAATTTTTCTTCACGGCGATATAGGCAAAGGTCGTTCAAATCGCTGCTATACGATCTCGGAAAGGAAGGTATCAACGGAACATTGAAGGTCTGCTTTCCCTAGGTACTGTGTCTATAATCCGTGTCTGTCCGTTTGTTGCGCCGAAATCGCCCCCTATAAGGTACTTGCTGTGATTTCTTTGCCTGTTAGTCGCTAGACTGTTAGTATAGGGTAACCTGCTAATAAGACTTTCTTACCCCCATATTGCGTAATGCTCGCTCAGACAAGCTTACTCTAGCCTTGTCGCTTTATCAGCATCCATTGAGAATTTGTAAATGGACAGACCTGGAAAACTGTGTGCGTATTTTGAAACCTGCAACATAAGCATAACATTGGATATATCGGAAACCTCCGATTTTGTAGTTCTCGGTAAACCGCGCACAAGACCAAATTCTATGCTACTCTCTTTCCAGGGAGGTGAATTCCGTCCAGAAAATGGCTATCCATTTGTTGTTGGACGATTTCGTTTTTCTCATATTTAAGCAAACTGATCACTTTTGGTGATCGAGTGAAAATCGTTGAGAGTTTGTGAGGGCTTCATATTTAACTATTGCTTTGCTCCACAAAATGGGTGTAGCAATGAATTTGGCGGGAAATTTCAAATCAAGTTTTTGCAATTTGGTGGCAGGTCAATGATTTTTCCCCGAATGAAACGAAATATAACCCATCTCAATATATTTTTCATGCATACAAATACTTTTCAACCGGAAAGGGTTTCTATTTTCCATAGAGCAGCGAAATGGTTGCGACATATGGATTTGCGACCAATGTGATCTCAATCATCTCGGTATATATGGTCCGTATTCTTTGGCTAGATAAATATTTTTTTTCGGGTGGTACAGTTCATTGAAACGGGGAAACGGCATAACTGTAACCGGGCTGAACTCCTAGCATATTTCAGGATACGTGGAGTAGAGTAACTGTAACGGAATAAATATCCTGACTGTATTAGAAAAGTCAAATATCTGCGAGGAATATCGGCAACGAGATGGCGGAATTGATATTTTCTGGTAGGGCTGGCAGAGGCTGGTATCTTTAGATGAAAACAAGAAAAAACCTATTAGTCGTATCGGTTTATTTACGTAGGAAAGGAAGTAAAGATGCTTTTTGACTTGATTTCGAGCTTTTCTTTTTAACTTTATAAAATTTTAACTGAGAAATTGTAAAGTTGATTTTGAGAACAATTGTCCCAATCGATTTATGGTGTAAAATGCCAAACTAAGAAAAAGTAAAATCATTATAAAATGCTTACTATATATTATATATACACTTTTTTTTATATTACGTATGGCTAATAACTCATTATAATATAAGATATAACTCATAATAATATAGATAAAAAGAAAATTTCTTAGGTCTTTGTGACGTTGGGGAACAGAGTTGGTCTTTTTTGATAAGGCATATGTAAATATTTATTTTCTAAAAAGGAAATTTAAATAAATTCCTAAGGCTTATTAACGTTGCAGAAAAAGAATCGGTTCTATCAACGCCAGCCTGGATGGAAGTCGGTCGATAGACGACCTGATTTGTCAACGTCCCTCAAAGGTGACCCACTCGTATGCGTCCTAAGAACCGAGGCAATTAGCCGACGCAGTAAAATCCTAGTAATCACATTGTAGAAACGTGTCAAAAACCAACATATCTCGAGCGAAGCAAATCTAGGATTGGCCGAGTCCCCTGGCACATATATTAGAACAGTCTGATTAAACCGGTACAGAAAAGTGACGGCATAAAAGACAGCGTTAATTAGCGGCCTTAACGTAGGAGGAAACTATCGGCCTATTCAAGAAACAAGCACAATCGTCGGCTAGGATCTAGATAATATTGACGCCTAAATATAGCCCGAGTGCAGGCCGGGTTTATATTTCTAAAAGGCAAACTATCGAAAAGACTAACCTTGTTCCGTTTACCACTTGACCTTAGTCGGATGTAAAAACATCTAGCCCTATTGGACGGATCGATTTATAACTTTCACTCCCGATGAGATCTGTAGACATATTTAGCGGAAGTGAAATAAAGTCAACACAGAACGATGTCGACTGCTTTTATCTTTTTCTACTATCAAATTGTTAGCTATAATTTGTAGAGGCCAGAGCTGCCTATACAAATTGTGTTGCAAACTATACAAATAGTTCCAAACGCTCTGAGGGAGACAACTGAGCCGTTTCGAATATGCGGAGACAATGCTCTCGGTGATCAATATAGTACCAGACGAGTTTTGTTGCCGCGTTCTCAATATTGAATAGTGACTTGGTCATCGGTTGCTCTGTATCTGGACTGTATATCAGCCACGAGCTCTCTTTGAGTCATGTGAGAACCATTGCATAGGACAAAATCTGGCCCTAGTGTATTCTGGACGGCGCTAAATGTTTATTTGCTATAATTGTACATTGTCATCCAATATATGATTCTATCCAGCTCGCAACTCTATCGTACGAAACTATCTGTGTTTTTGTTCGAGGTTAAGGCAGCATCGAAATTGACTCAATATCCTGACCTAAACTGTTTTCAAAATTGACTTTACTGGGTAAATGTCCAGGCCTTTGGAACGGACGGGCTTCTGAAGCGTTCAGTGCGGACTTGTCTCGCAAAGGCACTTCTCTTAAAGGCCAAAATAGGGGCAGAGATAAGTCGATACAGCCGAGGCGAAACAGGCCTTACACAAGACCACCAGCAAGTGCCGTGTGCGAGTATGGGCTGAGGGACACCAATCGACCATGGATGCGAGTTTAATAAGGAGAAGCACACATTGCAGCCTAACACGGGGTGGGGCAAGTTCGTGCAAGTCGAAGCGAAGGACCCACAGAGAAAGAACACATACAACGGTGCTTGCAAACAACAAAAAATGAGCTGACAAGACTGGCGCGACACAACGAAGTCAGAAAAAATCTGATTGTTAGCATTGGCAGGAGAAGCCAACAAAAAATTGAGACGAACGACGGGAAAGAGTCACGGCGAGAAACAAAGAGGGAGAGAGAGAAAGCAAGGAGAGGGAACTACTTCAATCGAGTGAAAAGAAAAACAAAAGAAACGAATAGAAGTCTTTTATGACGTTAACATTCTCCTCACTGGTCGGACGAACAGAAGTAGGCCTAGGTTTTGAAAAATGCTAACGCTGCTAAGTGATATGACGGAGAGCGTATTTTTCTAGCCAAAACGTCAGAACGGGAAAGTAGTACGGGAGCACGAAACAAAAAATCAATTTCCCTTTCAGAGTAACGGCAAAGCGTGTTCGCTATACATAATAAGATGTGACGACATAGATCATATTCAAGGCTAGATAAAAGAACAGATCGGCTCGCAGATACAACGCTGGTTATAATAGCTAGAAAAACTGCTCAACATTTCTATGAAAAACTTGTTTGACGCCACATAACACAATATCGTAACTCGTATACGAACTCATCATCCGCGGTTAGGATGCCGAGCTAAAGGGATCAATAGCTGGAGCTTGCTAAGTGTTTGTGGATCTCGATAAAAATAAACAAATAGAGAAATCTAACAAATCAATTGTAGAAGAGTTTTATATCTTTTTTCCTTACAAACTGTATATATTTTCGTCTTCTGATTAATATGCAAAGATAAGTTTTACTTGAAGTAACCTTTTAGATATGCCCGGCTAAGCTTACGTTTGAATATTGATTTTGTACGAATCGATGATCAAGTGGCCTCTGCATCATGTTTTCTTGTCATGAAATACAAATTAGGTAGATATTTCTAATGTGTACTTTTTTTTTTTTAGTTGTAATTCGAATCACAACTGCTTCCTCTATTCAGTCACGTAGGTTGGTGTTCAGCGTGGGCCCGACGGGATCGACGCTTCACTATTGTTGTAAATGCCACGCAGTCAGTGATGTTGCCCCAACATTTAATAGAGACCCATTTTCGGCTGTCAACTTCGAACAGAGTAACGGCTTTGGCGAAAAGTCTAATATCGAAAGCAGCGATAATAACGTCGCTAATTGGCTGTCCTCAAACCCATGGTCAACAAGGCACCCTTGAGTCGCAGATGACCAGCCGTTGTATAGCTGGGTATATGGTCAGGAAGCTGTATGGCGCACACGGGTATTACAGCCTCTCGGCGACATCTGGAACGGAGCTAAAGTCCCGCCCGGCAGAAAACTCCCTTGGCTAGCTTTTAACCCTAAAGGCGGGAAAATTGCATCAGTTCGGGTGCACTCCCTTTAAGGGTTCTTGCCTAATCACCTCATACTTGTCTCAGCAAAACTTCGAGATAATGCAGTAATGCTTTAGTTACTAGAGTGAAAAGGATGCTGAGAATGAAAATAAATAATTTTTTTATCCTATTATATTGTATAATGTGTGAACGTATTGTCGACCGTGTGAACGTGTATTTGGTTCGACAGCACAGAAGGGGACGCGTCAACCTCACTTATTTAGTCCTCACGTTGCGTTACTGCAATATTAGCCTAGTCTAGGATGCCTAGGTTGCCTTAGATCGTTGTGGCGCGCGCTTCTAGGATGTCGACTTAGTTGTGTCCTTTCAACCGAAATATCGACGAATGTCTTATTTGTTTCTCGTATTTAATAAACAACCCAGAACAACCTCTCCGTAATTACCTACCAATTTAATTAAATTCTATTTGATGCTTTAAAATAATAGATACAAAGCTCCCTACTTACGTACGCTTCTTCTAGGATGACCTACCTACAGGATCCTTGTGTCACACATGCATGTGCTTGTAGTATATCATTTCCTTATTTGCCTTTCTCTAACTTACTTGCTCTATATAAAAGCACACAACCACTATCTTAAGATAACATGCGCTTTGTATGTGTCCTGAAAAGCAGAATGCCACAGATAGGTAACTAAGAAACTGAGTCTACCAAATCTCTTCCTCCAATAGACGACAGGTTCATTTCTATAAATTAATATACAGGTAACATTTTGAGATTGCTTTAAATGAACCTTCTGCTTCTAAAATATATTAAGGTGATCGCGAAGACAGCAAAAATGTGATTCAGTATTTGGAATTATATACTCATCATGTTTCGTACGCCGTTCTCATGTATTACTTACTCTCTCATGTCGAGATGACCTGTTCAGACCCTACGCTGCTACTATTACGAGCTTCGCAACGTTCGAATGATCGGAAGTGCAGTAGTCCATTGATGTGAAGTCACATAGAAGACACAATGTTTTAACAACCCTTGTCATCATAAACAAGCACGATTTCGCTTCGCCCGTCACTTCTTTCTCCGCTAAACTTTGTCAGTTGCTTAATTCAACGCCTGCCTATATAGGGGCACTTGTTGACTGCCATATTTCTCTCCACGATTTCCCAGTATATAGAACTCTTGCAGTTTTACAGAGCACAGAGGTGTTTTTTCAGGTCGGAGATCTCGGCTAACTTTATAATTGGGTCTACCTTCTGAAGCTGCCCACTTTTTTATTAGAGAAAACGACCACGCCCGGTCACTCACAACCAGTCCATGTAGAGACCTGTTATTGTGTGTGCGCGTTGCTCGGTACGAAGCAAAATATCGATAGAACATGACTAGCCGCGTTTCCCTATGCATCTAATTCAGCAAGCTCCCTTTGAGGATTGGGTAGGCTCCTCTCGTACTAGGCGCACCGTATGTGCCTTAAATATCCCAAGTTCGTTGGGCGCAAGGTAACACAACGTATGTGTCGAAAACACTGCCTTTTTCTACAACTCTCTAAAAGAGGAAAACGTTTGTTCTTAATAGCGTAGATTTAAAGTAAATTTTCTCTAATTTTCTTCTTAATAAAATTCTTTAGTTAATAGAAGTTTACAAGAACCCTATGGCGCACTCGCGGCCACTTGATAGAGCTAGAGCAACGGTGGAGAAATATAAGGAAAAGAAGGGAAGACAACCTTTGCTTGTATTTGAATTCAGTAGACGATTAACAAATTACTGTCTGACAGTCGGGTCTAGGTAGAAAGATTTCGGGCGCATAGATCGGTTGAACCATAAATCTACAACTTGGAGCGCTCGAAAATACTCTAACTTTCATGACAAACTTACTAGCTTAGATATTATTACTATTTAGCACACGCAATTTCTACATAGCCTTATCTACCAACGTTAAGAATATTTTTTACGCCACGTGCTTATTTCATAATGCTTGTCGTTTTCGCAATTAAGTTCGATTAACAAAAGAGTAATAGTCTTCTAATTTAATAATCTATAGGCAGAGGAAATATTGATTGAAAGATGATGATATACACTGGTATAAGGAGGGCATTTACGGTTCGAAACAGCCCCTGTTCAGAAGCCTTTTGGTACACCTGAGTGTTTCCCTTCGAAAGTGGTGAGCTGAACACAAAGAACGCTCTGTACGCGAAAGGGTTGGTTTTGCGTCGAGAATCTTTCGTTTTCTAAAAAAATACCTTCGTATAGTACATTTCAAGGAGGGCAGAGTTGTTGCTATTGATGGTCACGCAAGCAAACATGGGGCACGTGTGGCATCAATCCACCAACTAAAACTTGTTGTTGCCTCTCAAAGGTATCACGAAATATATGTGTCTAAAAGTGGATCTCTTCCACCCCATTACATTGTTGAAGAGGATTGTAACGCTTGAGTGCTACGATTGGATTCTACGACGAGTCTGAAAGCTCGACGAGTAATCTATTTCCAACAGGACCAACCATTCTAGCTCCAATTTATGTGTCTGACATTCTTTCTATGCATGTGTGTATGTAGAGCGCCCGAGATATACTGACCACGTGTGAGAACTTGGCTTCTCGTCTTTACTTTCGCTAAAAAAATCTTCATTAAAACGTTGATTAACTGGTTTACTTAAGAAATTATACCAAGTGGGAACTTTGTTGCTGTTTTTTTCATTGGTTCGTGTAGTTTTGGCCTATAACGTTCTTTACGTACATGCTTATGATTAACTACTACATATCCCTCTATGTGCTTCTATAGCGATTTTAAGAGCAGATATACTATTTCTTATTTGAAACACAATTTATTTCAGGGACGTTTTTGTAAAGTTAGAAACATACTCAAAGGCCTCACGAATATGAAGTTGAAATCAGAAGACTCAAAAATAAAAACCCAAGAAGACTATACTATTGCTGTCGTTTACTTTGATTATATATTTCTATTACAGAATTATCATATTTGAATGCTGCATTCAATTTTCCCTTTAAGTAACAACCTAGTATTACTAAAGGCTAAAATAAGTTGCAGAAAGTCCAATGGCAGCATAATCTTGCTTTGGAGAATGCGTTTGTCTCTTGCCACAACGAGAAGATCTCATTCGATAGACTGGCATATTTTTCGTTCCTAAAAAAAAGAAATTAAAAGAAGCCATTAGTTATGCAGTCCTGCTTATAGTTGGGGCTGTTCAATAACCGCTTGGAGGAACGCGCCGTTTTGTACTTATTCTCACATAAATAAATGGAGATGAGCGTATGATACCCAAGTTCTAGCTCGCTCACTATACAGATAGACATGTCTTTCGGTCAAGGACTAAACTTCTGTTCATATGAACTTAAACACAATAACAATAGTATTAATAATAAAAATGAGAACTGTTTTCTTTTTTTTATCGCATGCTTTTAATGTAAGATTTTTTCCGTTTGTTAATACGTTTCAATTTGTAACTTAGTAACTCGTATAAAACTGGCAAAAACATGTACGATTACTCTCCGCGTTTCCGTTTCATGCCACATCTGTTTAGCTCGTATTCTCGTTTCAAACAGCAGCAGCAGCAGCAGCAGCCTTTGTCGCATGTTTACGAGGGCAAATATTTTATTTACCCCTTTTTTGTGATAGGACCACTAGCACCATCTCAATCAGCACTGCTGCCGCCATTCTTCAGTACTACCAACAACGGGGACCGTGCGAAAACAACAATAACAACGAACCGTTCGCTAAAGTGGTGACATGTGACGCTAAGAATGGCCGGACGAATCGGTCGTCTGCCTGTCTGAATGGCAGAATCGCGGAAGTGGCGCAAGACGCTATGAGCCAGACAACCAGCTCCACCTAACGGCCCTGTGGCTCCCTGAAGGGCTCGAAACGGACGGCCGGGGAGCCATACCACAACAGCTCTCGTTACATTCTTTTTTCTCCTCGAATTTCCCCATAACCTTCAGTAGGCTCCTGACGATGTGTAAAAGGCTTCTACAGACGAGGGTTGAAGCAAAAGGAGTCGGATTTGCTCAACAGTGAAGGCATAGAAGAGAAGCAGTTTGAGGGAAACACCCCACGTATATCGTATAGTGCTCGATATAAAAAAGAGATTTGCAAAGGGAATGGTGATAGAACTGTCAAGCTATCGAAAAATCATAATCACGCGCCCTGTCATCCTGCATTGCATCCTGATACCCTTTGCACAGGCTAGTTTAAGATAATAATAATATCATGAATTTTTTTCGTTGTTCCTATTTCTATGTACCTATTCCCTTACGTATATCACGGAGTAATCAACTAACTAATTAATTAATTTTCCCTAAAACGATTCAAGTGTTTATTACATATAATCGTTTGCCGACTTGAGAAAAAGCTAGCCTTATTGATTGGCCTCAGTCTGCTTATCGGAAAATTTGTTTGTGGATAACATTGACTCTATGATGAATTGAACTGTGGTAACAATGGTGAGAACGCGTCTACGTAAAGCTTAGATGCACTAGGGCAGGCTCTAGTGGAGCTTATACAACTGTCCACATATATCACATTATGTAATGCAGCAAATTTCGAAAGCTATAAAGTAGAAAGACACGTATATAGTCGCTACTGAAATAACAACATATCGAAATGTTCGGTATAGCACTAGTATTAATACAACCTCAAGTATTTATGACTGAGTGCCAACATGTCGTTTTAAACTTGTGAGAATCTTGTGCACAGAAATCCTAGCGACGTCGTAACAATCGACAATTTTTGTTTGGTGCTACCCACAAACGTAACGTGTCCTAGCGATGTGCCATTGGAAGATTTCCCTTCAATTGATCTTCGCTCGCACATTCAATTTACCACAAGCAGTGGGTCGTTGTGTGAGGCTAAAGCAAACCTTTCCTTTCCTTTCGCCGACTCCTTTCCCTGTTCTTTGCAAGGGAAGGGTTGCGGTACCCGTTTCCTGCTACGGTAACCACTCCACTGGCGTTGGCTTGGAAGCTGGTCGTTGTCTAGTATCACCGTCTCACTTAGGCCATCCCATGCCATACTATCCAGCTGAGCCTTACCGCTGATAGCAGTAGCGCAGCACTGTCACCTAGAAAGCGTTGGTATGTGCTCGTGGGTATGCTACTACCAGAGGCATTAATTGGCAATGGTTATGGATGCGTGTAATCGACCCGTTCTTCACTCGTGCCTCCTCCCCTTCTCTGGCAGGGTGACTCGTGTCCTGGCCGTTGTGCAAAGGCCAAGCACTGCGTGGCCACATGCCATGCGACAACGCGCGATCTGGCGATCGCCACGAGCACCTGGACCGAATAGACACTTCCTTCAGTCCTCCATAGAACAGCATTGTCTGTCTCGCTCCTTTCTACATATGCTCACACATCTATTCTATACCTACAACACATCCTTGCATTCATCGCCAACTCTTGCCACAGCCGTTACCCCCTTCGACAACTATTACAGTATTATGGTTGCAATGGTCTAGTCCTGACAAAGTGAATGCCAAAAGCCAGTGAGCGGAAACAGCGTTCCTTCTGATCGAGCTTTCATTGAATGCAATCTAAGCCCATATGACGTTGGACTCCGTGGAATACTAGTACCGAATCTCCCATTATATATAGGTTTCAGAGGTAAAATTCTTTGATATAAGCTAGACTTGCAATTATATCAATTTATATGAAACTATATCAGCTGTGTAAGGGAGGCTTCCCCACTGATCCCCTGTATACTGTTGCTCACGCAAAAAAGATAGGTCCTCAGCGATGGTGTGTCCGAAATCCGCCTGTCATGGCAGCTAGTTAACTGCTACGTTAGGGAAAAAAATTGAATCTTTTGCTCTATTTTCATATGTTAGCATTTGCTAACTAACGACAATCGCAAAGGTGTATTCAGAACTATGCAATCATTTCAGAAGACTACACAAGTCTCCGTATACTCAGCAATGCGCAAACTTAAAACATGGCAAGTAAAGATTTAATAATCGTTCCATTCTATTTGTCCTCCTTAACAGTTCCTATAGGGTAAGGCAATGAGGATACAATAAAACGCTCTATTTCCAATTAGGAGTTTGCTTCTTGTAGACCGATATAACCGAAATATATCAAACTTACTTTCTTTCCTCTCGATTTGATTATTTCGTACATAAGAAACAGAACGTGCTTTCATTTTCCTTTTGTAAACTTACTTACGGTAGTAATGAAGCCATTTCAATAGTCATCTTATACAAATATTGACTACAATTATTTTTTCCTAACGAACACCAGTAGAAGTAGTAGCTCCATAAAATGACTAACATTATTCTTCAATCTCTAACTTCTCATACACAATCGCTAGACGGGGAAATATTCTAGGAGAGTTAAATCTTTGACGTTCATTCCTTATCACGATTCGACCGGTACAATTATGATTCGTACGCGTTGAGCGGCACATAACTTTGGACGTTTACAACAATCGCCCACCGAGCCAAATGTCTATACTAGCGACTCAGGTACACTGTCTCATTTTGTCCAGCAATCTCGTACATGCACTCGCATATATTGAGAGCACGTCGTTCTGCCATATCGTTTTGACTGATCTATCACAGTGCAGTCGCTGCGATGGTGGAAACATGCACCGCAGAACCAATTCGGCCACGGCGGTCTACTTCCGAGTCATCAAAGGGGGGAGGGGGGGTCTGGCAACGTTACTAAAAGCCGTCCTAATTCCGCTGTACTAATACTGCTTGCTGTAGTTACTGCAGCTGGCGCTGCTGCTGCAGCAGCTTCTGGTGCTTTTGCTTTTGTTGGTCGTAGAACCGTCTGCTATTGCAGTCTGCTATGCCAGTCCTCCTCTCACCCGCTATCGCTGTCGTCGCGCACAGTTCCTCCCGATAGCCTTACCTTGTAGCTGGTGTTAGCTACCACTCTCCTTCTTTAATATAGGCGACCATCCTGGCGGACACGGGTTGTTCTCGAGCATCGAACTGTCCGGGAGCAACTAGTGCTAGTAGGGGCGGTGGCGCTGCGAGAACGGCTACGCGGTGCTTAAAGCTAAACAACAATTGGCTAAATTTCCCTCTCATCACGTTGCGAGTCCACTGTATTCTTCTTGCTCCTCTTCCCGGCCAGCTTAGCGGCCGAACTCCAACAACTACTGCAACTACAAGCACCGTCACAAGCACTGAGCCTCTGTGTGCCGTCGTCTTCTGCTGACACCGCAGTCGTCCACACGGTCATCCTGTCCTTTGAGTCACTTTGTCCTCATCCGGCTCAGCGGGATAGGCTCCGAAAGAACCCTCGGCTTTATGCTTCTCTCCGCCTTTTTCACATCGCAGTCACTTTCACTGGGTCCTCTGGTCTCTTCCCCTCAACATAGTACAGCGCCGGCTGGTCCATTGTGGTATGCGTGCCGCTCGGTACTAAGAGGTGACTATTCCACGATGCCCCCTTTTGCTGAAATGCCCTTACTTTGCTTTTGTCGACCACTAGTGCGCAATTGCTGCTTTTACCTGTAGTAACAAATGCTTACAATATACCAGATCAACCATACCAAAAGCGTGTTGGCATGATGTCAAGCCAACCTTATGGAAAGGAAGGTTTCGGCCATC
Organism: Varroa jacobsoni; assembly: GCF_002532875.2. Classification (NCBI taxonomy): domain Eukaryota; kingdom Metazoa; phylum Arthropoda; class Arachnida; order Mesostigmata; family Varroidae; genus Varroa; species Varroa jacobsoni. The sequence continues at coordinate 148,199 of NW_019213866.1, read as the reverse complement.
TCACTTTCCTTGCTGTTTGGCAATTTTATCGGTCCTAACTGCGGGGGCGGTCCCTAACCATTTCTAAAGTCCGAGATAATTCACAAAACCTCTGTCTTTGCTCTTATTTAGAAAGGTTGAGCCACCCGTCCTCATTCATTGTGTACAATCATAGTACGAGCCCGCAGAAACAACGAAAAAAAAAATTTGTTCTTTATCCAATTAGGATATGTTATCGTAAACTAGCCAGTAAATATGTATCGGACTAGGTCGAGGAGACTTTAGCTATCTATATAGCTATAGAATCGAGCTATTTTAAGCTTTCTAAATCACATGAGCGATAGAACAAAGTATCAAGTGGGAACTTAAATGATTCTCAGGTTGTTCTATCTGCTACTGACTTCTCTCTTCTCTTTAAAGGTAATACATTGGAACTGGCCGTCCTGTGTGACAAACCATATTTCCATAACGAAAGCCGAACATGCTATTTTTAAAATTACGGTCTATTAATTGATAAGTGTGATCGTATCTTGGGAAAGCTACGAGTTTGCTGAGGAGTACCCTTAATATTCAAATATGCTATTCGTATATATATATATATTCTTAAGTGTTTCCAACAATTAGAACTAGTGAATCTCCAAACTTAATAATGACAACGTCGATGGCCCTTAACCCTGATTATACAATAACTGTCGAACAAGCCATGGCCATACAAAGAAGATCGTCATCTTTGCCACGTCTTGCTCGTTACGAACAGTGTGATAGCAATCTGGGACAATGACTGGGTTAAAAGGCAATTGCTTCGGAAATATATAGAGTATGGCCGTTTATTAAGTTAAGTTTAGTTGAAGTACAGTATGGTGTATAGTGTATCTAAGATGCACATTGTAAATAGAAAGGGAAAACATTATTAACAGATGTTTATATGGCCAACAAAGGCCCCGTATCGAAGTCATCATGGTGCAAAGAAGAAAGCGGAGTGTCCTGGCGATGGAATCGCGGGAGTAGCCCTATTGCAGCCGCTTGCGACAAATTGATAAATTAGTATTTTTATTTCAGTACCTACTGACTCACTGTTCGCAGTCATTTAATATATATTGTTGAAGTAGTGTGTTTGAAGTGGCATGGTATAAGTGTGCTTCCTAATCTCTATTCAAGCTTACACGAACGATAATACAGGAACGGGGAAAATATCCCTTACGATGGTTTGTAATATCGACCAAACATAAGTGGGCCAATTAACCCAAAGAAATCCAGTTCTTGATACGAACTTTCCTTGCATCATCATATGCCAATATGACTAGAACCATCTAAATTGACATCTATCAGATTTAAGTTATTGTTTCGGATCTGCATGAATACGACATTTTCACACCCATCATACGCTGACTTTTCATTAGTAAAACAATTTCCGATTGCAGACTCTGTTTAACGGTGCAAATTATGCCGATAGCCCGTTCAAACCAGCTTTACCTACCACCAGGTACAATCTTCGGCGTAATTTACCGCAGACAACTATTAATTTGTAAAACTTACATGCTAAATCAACTTTATACTTAACTTTAATTTTCTAACTAAAACTTGAAATTTTGTTTTAA